>NC_134831.1:111727830-111813239 GCF_004210375.1 Tachypleus tridentatus
TGGTGTTTGTTATATATTAAGATATACGTTTTCACTTTATCAGAATAGTTAGGTTTCATTGTGGTGTTTGTTATACCAAGATATACATGTTTTCACTTATCAGAATAGTTAGGTTTCATTGTGGTGTTTGTTATACTAAGATATACGTTTTCACCTTATCAGAATAGTTAGGTTTCATTGTGGTGTTTGTTATACCAAGATATACGTTTTCACTTCATCAGAATAGTTAGGTTTCATTGTGGTGTTTGTTATACTAAGATATACGTTTTCACCTTATCAGAATAGTTAGGTTTCATTGTGGTGTTTGTTATACCAAGATATAATGTTTTCACTTTTTTATCAGAATAGTTAGGTTTCATTGTGGTTTTGTTATATAAAGATATACGTTCTCACTTATCAGAATAGTTAGGTTTCATTGTGGTGTTTGTTATACTAAGATATACGTTTTCACTTTATCAGAATAGTTAGGTTTCATTGTGGTGTTTGTTATACTTTATCAGAATATAGGTTTTTTCACTTTTGTCAGAATAGTTAGGTTTCATTGTGGTGTTTGTTGTGGTGTTTGTTAACCAAGATATTTTTTCACTTATCAGAATAGTTAGGTTTCATTGTGGTGTTTGTTATACTAAGATATACGTTTTCACTTATCAGAATAGTTAGGTTTCATTGTGGTGTTTGTTATACTAAGATATACGTTTTCACTTATCAGAATAGTTAGGTTTCATTGTGGTGTTTGTTATACTAAGATATACGTTTTCACTTATCAGAATAGTTAGGTTTCATTGTGGTGTTTGTTATACATGAAGATATACGTTTTCACCCCATCAGAATAGTTAGGTTTCATTGTGGTGTTTGTTATACTAAGATATACGTTTTCACTTATCAGAATAGTTAGGTTTCATTGTGGTGTTTGTTATACTAAGATATACGTTTTCACTTATCAGAATAGTTAGGTTTCATTGTGGTGTTTGTTATATTAAGATATACGTTTTCACCCCATCAGAATAGTTAGGTTTCATTGTGGTGTTTGTTATACCAAGATATACGTTTTCACTTATCAGAATAGTTAGGTTTCATTGTGGTGTTTGATTATACCAAGATATACGTTTTCACTTATCAGAATAGTTAGGTTTCATTGTGGTGTTTGTTATACCTAAGATATACGTTTTCACCTTCATCAGAATAGTTAGGTTTCATTGTGGTGTTTGTTATACCAAGATATACGTTTTCACCCCATCAGAATAGTTAGGTTTCATTGTGGTGTTTGTTATACTAAGATATACATTTTCACTTTATCAGAATAGTTAGGTTTCATTGTGGTGTTTGTTATACCAAGAATATAGGTTCATTGTGGTGTTTGTTATACCACATCAGAATAGTTAGGTTTCATTGTGGTGTTTGTTATACTAAGATATACGTTTTCACTTATCAGAATAG
This sequence comes from Tachypleus tridentatus, assembly GCF_004210375.1. NCBI lineage: Eukaryota > Metazoa > Arthropoda > Merostomata > Xiphosura > Limulidae > Tachypleus > Tachypleus tridentatus. The sequence goes on from NC_134831.1 coordinate 111,729,268, forward strand.
TTAGGTTTCATTGTGGTGTTTGTTATACTAAGATATACGTTTTCACTTATCAGAATAGTTAGGTTTCATTGTGGTGTTTGTTATACTAAGATATACGTTTTCACCCTTATCAGAATAGTTAGGTTTCATTGTGGTGTTTGTTATACTAAGATATACGTTTTCACCCCATCAGAATAGTTAGGTTTCATTGTGGTGTTTGTTATACCAAGATATACGTTTTCACTTATCAGAATAGTTAGGTTTCATTGTGGTGTTTGTTATACTAAGACATACGTTTTCATCTATGAGAATAGTTAGGTTTCATTGTGGTGTTTGTTATACTAAGATATACGTTTTCACTTATCAGAATAGTTAGGTTTCATTGTGGTGTTTGTTATACTAAGATATACGTTTTCACCTATCAGAATAGTTAGGTTTCATTGTGGTGTTTGTTATACTGATATACATTTTCACTTATCAGAATAGTTAGGTTTCATTGTGGTGTTTGTTATACTAAGATATACGTTTTCACTTATCAGAATAGTTAGGTTTCATTGTGGTGTTTGTTATACCAAGATATACGTTTTCACCTTATCAGAATAGTTAGGTTTCATTGTGGTGTTTGTTATACCAAGATATACGTTTTCACTTATCAGAATAGTTAGGTTTCATTGTGGTGTTTGTTATACTAAGATATACGTTTTCACTTATCAGAATAGTTAGGTTTCATTGTGGTGTTTGTTATACTAAGATATACGTTTTCACTTATCAGAATAGTTAGGTTTCATTGTGGTGTTTGTTATACCAAGATATGTTTTCACCCTATCAGAATAGTTAGGTTTCATTGTGGTGTTTGTTATACCAAGATATACGTTTTCACTTATCAGAATAGTTAGGTTTCATTGTGGTGTTTGTTATATACAAGATATACGTTTTCACTTATCAGAATAGTTAGGTTTCATTGTGGTGTTTGTTATACTAAGATATACGTTTTCACTTTATCAGAATAGTTAGGTTTCATTGTGGTGTTTGTTATACCAAGATATGTTTTCACCTATCAGAATAGTTAGGTTTCATTGTGGTGTTTGTTATACTAAGATATACGTTTTCACTTTCATCAGAATAGTTAGGTTTCATTGTGGTGTTTGTTATACCAAGATATACGTTTTCACTTATCAGAATAGTTAGGTTTCATTGTGGTGTTTGTTATAGTAAGATATACGTTTTCACTTATCAGAATAGTTAGGTTTCATTGTGGTGTTTGTTATACCAAGATATACGTTTTCACTTATCAGAATAGTTAGATTTCATTGTGGTGTTTGTTATACTAAGATATACGTTTTCACCTTATCAGAATAGTTAGGTTTCATTGTGGTGTTTGTTATACACAAGATATACGTTTTCACTTATCAGAATAGTTAGGTTTCATTGTGGTGTTTGTTATACTAAGATATACGTTTTCACCAAGATATACCGTTATCAGAATAGTTAGGTTTCATTGTGGTGTTTGTTATACAAGATATACGTTTTCACTTATCAGAATAGTTAGGTTTCATTGTGGTTTTGTTATACTAAGATATACGTTTTCACCCTTATCAGAATAGTTAGGTTTCATTGTGGTGTTTGTTATACTAAGATATACGTTTTCACTTATCAGAATAGTTAGGTTTCATTGTGGTGTTTGTTATATACTAAGATATACGTTTTCACTTATCAGAATAGTTAGGTTTCATTGTGGTGTTTGTTATACTAAAATATATGTTTTCACTTATCAGAGTAGTTAGGTTTAATTGTGGTGTTTGTTATACCAAGATATACGTTTTCACTTATCAGAAGAGTTAGATTTCATTGTGGAGTTTGATATATTAAGATATATATTTTCACTTATCAGAATAGTTAGGTTTCATTGTGGTGTTTGTTATACCAAGATATACGTTTTCACTTATCAGAATAGTTAGGTTTCATTGTGGTGTTTGTTATACTAAGATATACGTTTTCACTTTTAAGAATAGTTAGGTTTAATTGTGATGTTTGTTATAGTAAGATATACGTTTTCACTTCTCAGAATAGTTAGGTTTCATTGTGGTGTTTGTTATACCAAGATATACGTTTTCACTTATCAGAATAGTTAGGTTTCATTGTGGTTTTGTTATACCAAGATATATGTTTTCACTTATCAGAATAGTTAGGTTTCATTGTGGTGTTTGATATACAAGATATACGTTTCACTTATCAGAATAGTTAGGTTTCATTGTGGTGTTTGTTATACTAAGATATACATTTCACCTTATCAGAATAGTTAGGTTTCATTGTGGTGTTTGTTATACTAAGATATACGTTTTCACTTATCAGAATAGTTAGGTTTCATTGTGGTGTTTGTTATACCAAGATATACGTTTTCACCATCAGAATAGTTAGGTTTCATTGTGGTGTTTGTTATACTAAGATATACGTTTTCACCCATCAGAATAGTTAGGTTTCATTGTGGTGTTTGTTATACCAAGATATACGTTTTCACCCCATCAGAATAGTTAGGTTTCATTGTGGTGTTTGTTATACTAAGATATACGTTTTCACTTATCAGAATAGTTAGGTTTCATTGTGGTGTTTGTTATACTAAAATATACGTTTTCACCCCATCAGAATAGTTAGGTTTCATTGTGGTGTTTGTTATACTAAGATATACGTTTTCACTTATCAGAATAGTTAGGTTTCATTGTGGTGTTTGTTATACCAAGATATACGTTTTCACTTTTCATCAGAATAGTTAGGTTTCATTGTGGTGTTTGTTATACTAAGATAAACGTTTTCACCCCATCAGAATAGTTAGGTTTCATTGTGGTGTTTGTTATACTAAGATATACATTTTCACTTATCAGAATAGTTAGGTTTCATTGTGGTGTTTCTTATACCATATATACGTTTCACTTATCAGAATAGTTAGGTTTCATTGTGGTGTTTGATATATTAAGAATATATGTTCACTTATCAGAATAGTTAGGTTTCATTGTGTTGTTTGTTATACTAAGATATATTTTTCACCCCATCAGAATAGTTAGGTTTCATTGTGGTGTTTGTTATACTAAGATATACGTTTTCACTTATCAGAATAGTTAGGTTTCATTGTGGTGTTTTTTATACCAAGATATGTCTTCACTTATCAGAATAGTTAGGTTTCATTGTGGTGTTTGTTATACCAAGATATACGTTTTCACCTTATCAGAATAGTTAGGTTTCATTGTGGTGTTTGTTATACTAAGATATACGTTTTCACCCTTATCAGAATAGTTAGGTTTCATTGTGGTGTTTGATATATTAAGATATACGTTTTCACTTATCAGAATAGTTACGTTTCATTGTGGTGTTTGTTATATTAAGATATACATTTTCACTCAATCAGAATAGTTAGGTTTCATTGTGGTGTTTGTTATACTAAGATATGTTTTCACTTTATCAGAATAGTTAGGTTTCATTGTGGTGTTTGTTATACTAAGATATACGTTTTCACCCCTTCAGAATAGTTAGGTTTCATTGTGGTGTTTGTTATACTAAGATATACGTTTTCACTTTCCAATAGTTAGGTTTCATTGTGGTGTTTGTTATACTAAGACATACGTTTTCACCCATCAGAATAGTTAGGTTTCATTGTGGTGTTTGTTATACCAAGATATACGTTTTCACTTATCAGAATAGTTAGGTTTCATTGTGGTGTTTGTTATACCAAGATATACGTTTTCACTTATCAGAATAGTTACGTATTATTGTGGTGTTTGTTATACTAAAATATACGTTTTCACTTATCAGAATAGTTAGGTTTCATTGTGGTGTTTGTTATACTAAGATATACGTTTTCACTTTATCAGAATAGTTAGGTTTCATTGTGGTGTTTGTTATACCAAGATATACGTTTTCACTTATCAGAATAGTTAGGTTTCATTGTGGTGTTTGTTATACTAAGATAAACGTTTTCACTTATCAGAATAGTTAAGTTTCATTGTGGTGATTGATATACGTAAGATATACATTTTCACTTATCAGAATAGTTAGGTTTCATTGTGGTGGTGTTATGATATACATTTTGACTTATCAGAATAGTTAGATTTCATTGTGGTGTTTGATATATTAAGTAATATATGTTCACTTATCAGAATAGTTAGGTTTCATTGTGTTGTTTGTTATACTAAGATATATTTTCACCCTTATCAGAATAGTTAGGTTTCATTGTGGTGTTTGTTATACTAAGATATACGTTTTCACTTATCAGAATAGTTAGGTTTCATTGTGGTGTTTTTTATACCAAGATATGTTTTCACTTATCAGAATAGTTAGGTTTAATTGTGGTGTTTGTTATACTAAGATATACGTTTTCACCTTATTAGAATAGTTAGGTTTCATTTGTGTTTGTTATACTAAGATATACGTTTTCACTCTATCAGAATAGTTAGGTTTCATTGTGGTGTTTGATATATTAAGATATACGTTTTCACCCCATCAGAATAGTTAGGTTTCATTGTGGTGTTTGTTATACTAAGATATACGTTTTCACCCCATCAGAATAGTTAGGTTTCATTGTGGTGTTTGTTATACCAAGATATACGTTTTCACTTATCAGAATAGTTAGGTTTCATTGTGGTGTTTGTTATACCAAGATATACGTTTCACCCTATCAGAATAGTTAGGTTTCATTGTGGTGTTTGTTATACCAAGATATACATTTCATTTATCAGAATAGTTAGGTTTCATTGTGGTGTTTGTTATACTAAGATATACGTTTTCACCCCATCAGAATAGTTAGGTTTCATTGTGGTGTTTGTTATACCAAGATATACGTTTTCACCTTATCAGAATAGTTAGGTTTCATTGTGGTGTTTGTTATACTAAGATATACGTTTTCACCCCATCAGAATAGTTAGGTTTCATTGTGGTGTTTGATATACTAAGATATACGTTTTCACCCCATCAGAATAGTTAGGTTTCATTGTGGTGTTTGTTATACTAAGATATACGTTTTCACTTATCAGAATAGTTAGGTTTCATTGTGGTGTTTGTTATACTAAGATATACGTTTTCACCTTATCAGAATAGTTAGGTTTCATTGTGGTGTTTGTTATACCAAGATATACATTTCTACTTTATCAGAATAGTTAGGTTTCATTGTGGTGTTTGTTATACCAAGATATACGTTTTCACTTATCAGAATAGTTAGGTTTCATTGTGGTGTTTGTTATACTAAGATATGTTTTTCCTTATCAGAATAGTTAGGTTTCATTGTGGTGTTTGTTATACTAAGATATACGTTTTCACTTATCAGAATAGTTAGGTTTCATTGTGGTGTTTGATATATTAATCAGAATAGTTAGGTTTCATTGTGGTGTTTGTTATACTAAGATATACGTTTTCACTTATCAGAATAGTTAGGTTTCATTGTGGTGTTTGTTATACTAAGATATACGTTTTCACTTTATCAGAATAGTTAGGTTTCATTGTGGTGTTTATATATACATTTCACCCTTATCAGAATAGTTAGGTTTCATTGTGGTGTTTGTTATACTAAAATATACGTTTTCACTTTTCATCAGAATAGTTAGGTTTCATTGTGGCGTTTGTTGTACTAAGATATATGTTTTCACTAATGAGAATAGTTAGGTTTTATTTTGGTGTTTGATATACATTTTCACTTAACAGAATAGTTAGGTTTTATTGTGTTGTTTGTTATACTAAGATATACATTTTCACCTTATCAGAATAGTTAGGTTTCATTGTGGTGTTTGTTATACTAAGATATACGTTTTCACCCCATCAGAATAGTTAGGTTTCATTGTGGTGTTTGTTATACTAAGATATACGTTTTCACTTATCAGAATAGTTAGGTTTCATTGTGGTGTTTGTTATACTAAGATATACATTTTCACTTATCAGAATAGTTAGGTTTCATTGTGGTGTTTGTTATACCAAGATATACGTTTTCACTTATCAGAATAGTTAGGTTCTATTGTGGTGTTTGTTATACTAAGATATACGTTTTCACTTATCAGAATAGTTAGGTTTCATTGTGGTGTTTGTTATACTAAGATATACGTTTTCACCTTATCAGAATAGTTAGGTTTCATTGTGGTGTTTGTTATACTAAGATATACGTTTTCACCTATCAGAATAGTTAGGTTTTATTGTGGTGTTTGTTATACTAAGATATATGTTTTCACCTATCAGAATAGTTAGGTTTCATTGTGGTGTTTGTTATACTAAGATATACGTTTTCACTTCATCAGAATAGTTAGGTTTCATTGTGGTGTTTGTTATACCAAGATATACGTTTTCACTTATCAGAATAGTTAGGTTTCATTGTGGTGTTTGTTATACCAAGATATACGTTTTCACTTATCAGAATAGTTAGGTTTCATTGTGGTGTTTGTTATACTAAGATATACGTTTTCACTTTCATCAGAATAGTTAGGTTTTTTGTGGTGTTTGTTATACCAAGATATACGTTTTCATTTATCAGAATAGTTAGGTTTCATTGTGGTGTTTGTTATACTAAGATATGTTTTTTCACCTTATCAGAATAGTTAGGTTTCATTGTGGTGTTTGTTATACCAAGATATGTTTTCACTTATCAGAATAGTTAGGTTTCATTGTGGTGTTTGTTATACTAAGATATACGTTTTCACTTATCAGAATAGTTAGGTTTCATTGTGGTGTTTGTTATACCAAGATATACATTTTCACTTATCAGAATAGTTAGGTTTCATTGTGGTGTTTGTTATACTAAGATATGTTTTCACTTATCAGAATAGTTAGGTTTCATTGTGGTGTTTGTTATACTAAGATATATGTTTTCACTTTATCAGAATAGTTAGGTTTCATTGTGGTGTTTGTTATACTAAGATATACGTTTTCACTTTTCAGAATAGTTAGGTTTCATTGTGGTGTTTGTTATACTAAGATATACGTTTTCACCCTATCAGAATAGTTAGGTTTCATTGTGGTGTTTGTTATACCAAGATATACGTTTTCACTTATATCAGAATAGTTAGGTTTCATTGTGGTGTTTGTTATACCAAGATATACGTTTTCACTTATCAGAATAGTTAGGTTTCATTGTGGTGTTTGTTATACTAAGATATACGTTTTCACCTTATCAGAATAGTTAGGTTTCATTGTGGTGTTTGTTAAGATACTAAGATATACGTTTTCACTTTCAGAATAGTTAGGTTTCATTGTGGTGTTTGTTATACCAAGATATACGTTTTCACTTTATCAGAATAGTTAGGTTTCATTGTGGTGTTTGATATAGTAAGATATACATTTTCACCCCATCAGAATAGTTAGGTTTCATTGTGGTGTTTGATATACATTTTGACTTATCAGAATAGTTAGATTTCATTGTGGTGTTTGATATATTAAGATATACATTTTCACCTTATCAGAATAGTTAGGTTTCATTGTGGTGTTTGTTATACTAAGATATACATTTTCACCAATCAGAATAGTTAGGTTTCATTGTGGTGTTTGTTATACCAAGATATACGAATTTAGGTTTCATTGTTATAAGAATAGTTTTCACTTATCAGAATAGTTAGGTTTCATTGTGGTGTTTGTTATACCAAGATATACGTTTTCACCCCATCAGAATAGTTAGGTTTCATTGTGGTGTTTGTTATACTAAGATATACGTTTTCACTTATCAGAATAGTTAGGTTTCATTGTGGTGTTTGTTATACTAAGATATACGTTTTCACTTATCAGAATAGTTAGGTTTCATTGTGGTGTTTGTTATACCAAGATATACGTTTTCACCCTATCAGAATAGTTAGGTTTCATTGTGGTGTTTGTTATACCAAGATATATTTCATTTATCAGAATAGTTAGGTTTCATTGTGGTGTTTGTTATACTAAGATATATGAATTTCACCTATCAGAATAGTTAGGTTTCATTGTGGTGTTTGATATACATTTTCACCCCATCAGAATAGTTAGGTTTCATTGTGGTGTTTGTTATACTAAGATATACGTTTCTGCTTATCAGAATAGTTAGGTTTCATTGTGGTGTTTGATATATTAAGATATACGTTTTCACTTATCAGAATAGTTAGGTTTCATTGTGGTGTTTGTAATACCAAGATATACGTTTTCACCTTATCAGAATAGTTAGGTTTCATTGTGGTGTTTGATATACATTTTTTCACTTATCAGAATAGTTACGTTTTATTGTGGTGTTTGTTATACCAAGATATACGTTTTCACTTATCAGAATAGTTAGATTTCATTGTGGTGTTTGTTATACTAAGATATACGTTTTCACTTATCAGAATAGTTAGGTTTCATTGTGGTGTTTGATATACCAAGATATACGTTTTCACCTTATCCCAGAATAGTTAGGTTTCATTGTGGTGTTTGTTATACCAAGATAAACGTTTTACTTTTCAGAATAGTTAGGTTTCATTGTGGTGTTTGTTATACTAAGATATACGTTTTCACCTATCAGAATAGTTAGGTTTCATATCAGAATAGTTAGGTTTCATTGTGTTGTTTGTTATACTAAGATATATTTTCACCCCATCAGAATAGTTAGGTTTCATTGTGGTGTTTGTTATACTAAGATATACGTTTTCACCTATCAGAATAGTTAGGTTTCATTGTGGTGTTTGTTATACCAAGATATACGTTTTCACCCCATCAGAATAGTTAGGTTTCATTGTGGTGTTTGTTATACTAAGATATACGTTTTCACCCCATCAGAATAGTTAGGTTTCATTGTGGTGTTTGTTATACTAAGATATACATTTTCACCCAACCAGAATAGTTAGGTTTCATTGTGGTGTTTGTTATACCAAGATATACGTTTTACTTTATCAGAATAGTTAGGTTTCATTGTGGTGTTTGTTATACTACTAAGATATACGTTTTCACTTATCACCTTTCAGAATAGTTAGGTTTCATTGTGGTGTTTGTTATACTAAGATATACGTTTTCACTTATCAGAATAGTTAGGTTTCATTGTGGTGTTTGTTATACTAAGATATACGTTTTCACTTATCAGAATAGTTAGGTTTCATTGTGGTGTTTGATATACTAAGATATACATTTTCACCTTATCAGAATAGTTAGGTTTCATTGTGGTGTTTGTTATACCAAGATACATTTTCACTTATCAGAATAGTTAGGTTTCATTGTGGTGTTTGATATACTAAGATATACATGTTCACTTATCAGAATAGTTAGGTTTCATTGTGGTGTTTGTTATACTAAGATATATTTTTTCACCTTATCAGAATAGTTAGGTTTCATTGTGGTGTTTGTTATACCAAGATATACGTTTTACTTATAAGAATAGTTAGGTTTCATTGTGGTGTTTTTTACACCAAGATATGTCTTCCCTTATCAGAATAGTTAGGTTTAATTGTGGTGTTTGTTATACCAAGATATACGTTTTCACTTATTAGAATAGTTAGGTTTCATTTTGTAGTTTGTTATATTAAGATATATGTTTTCACTTAACAGAATAGTTAGGATTTATTGTGGTGTTTGATATATTAAGATATACGTTTTAACTTATCAGAATAGTTAGGTTTCATTGTGGTGTTTTTATACCAAGATATACATTTTCACTCATCAGAATAGTTAGGTTTCATTGTGGTGTTTGTTATACCAAGATATGTTTTCACCCTATCAGAATAGTTAGTTTCATTGTGGTGTTTGTTATACTAAGATATACGTTTTCACCTTATCAGAATAGTTAGGTTTCATTGTGGTGTTTGTTATACCAAGATATACGTTTTCACCTTATCAGAATAGTTAGGTTTCATTGTGGTGTTTGTTATACTAAGATATACGTTTTCACCCCATCAGAATAGTTAGGTTTCATTGTGGTGTTTGTTATACTAAGATATACGTTTTCACTTATCAGAATAGTTAGGTTTCATTGTGGTGTTTGTTATACTAAGATATACGTTTTCACTTATCAGAATAGTTAGGTTTCATTGTGGTGTTTGTTATACTAAGATATACGTTTTCACCCTATCAGAATAGTTAGGTTTCATTGTGGTGTTTGTTATACCAAGATATACGTTTTCACTTATCAGAATAGTTAGGTTTCATTGTGGTGTTTGTTATACTAAGATATACGTTTTCACTTATCAGAATAGTTAGGTTTCATTGTGGTGTTTGTTATACCAAGATATACGTTTTCACCCCATCAGAATAGTTAGGTTTCATTGTGGTGTTTGTTATACCAAGATATACGTTTTCACCCCATCAGAATAGTTAGGTTTCATTGTGGTGTTTGTTATACCAAGATATACGTTTTCACCTTATCAGAATAGTTAGGTTTCATTGTGGTGTTTGTTATACTAAGATATACATTTTCACCCCATCAGAATAGTTAGGTTTCATTGTGGTGTTTGTTATACCAAGATATACGTTTTCACTTATCAGAATAGTTAGGTTTCATTGTGGTGTTTACTAATATATACGTTTCACCTTATCAGAATAGTTAGGTTTCATTGTGGTGTTTGTTATACTAGATACGTTTTCACTTATCAGAATAGTTAGGTTTCATTGTGGTGTTTGTTATAGAAAGATATACATTTTCACTTATCAGAATAGTTAGGTTTCATTGTGGTGTTTGTTATACCAAGATATACATTTTCACCCTATCAGAATAGTTAGGTTTCATTGTGGTGTTTGTTATACCAAGATATACGTTTTCACCCCATCAGAATAGTTAGGTTTCATTGTGGTGTTTGTTATACCAAAGATATACGTTTTCACTTTATCAGAATAGTTAGGTTTCATTGTGGTGTTTGTTATACTAAGATATACGTTTTCACCGATCAGAATAGTTAGGTTTCATTGTGGTGTTTGTTATACTAAGATATACGTTTTCACCCTATCAGAATAGTTAGGTTTCATTGTGGTGTTTGTTATACCAAGATATACGTTTTCACTTATCAGAATAGTTAGGTTTCATTGTGGTGTTTGTTATACTAAGATATACGTTTTCACTTATCAGAATAGTTAGGTTTCATTGTGGTGTTTGTTATATTAAGATATACGTTTAGTTATCAGAATAGTTAGGTTTCATTGTGTGTTTGATATACTAAGATATACGTTTTCACTTATCAGAATAGTTAGGTTTCATTGTGGTGTTTGTTATACAAGATATACCCATTCACTTTCAGAATAGTTAGGTTTCATTGTGGTGTTTGTTATACTAAGATATACGTTTCACCTTATCAGAATAGTTAGGTTTCATTGTGGTGTTTGTTATACTAAGATATACGTTTTCACCCTTATCAGAATAGTTAGGTTTTTTTGTGGTGTTTGTTATACTAAGATATACGTTTTCACTTATCAGAATAGTTAGGTTTCATTGTGGTGTTTGTTATACTAAGACATACGTTTTCACTTATCAGAATAGTTAGGTTTCATTGTGGTGTTTGTTATACTAAAATATACGTTTTCACCCCATCAGAATAGTTAGGTTTCATTGTGGTGTTTGTTATACTAAGATATACGTTTTCACTTTATCAGAATAGTTAGGTTTCATTGTGGTGTTTGTTATACTAAGATGTACGTTTTCATTTCAGAATAGTTAGGTTTCATTGTGGTGTTTGTTATACTAAGATAAACGTTTTCACCCCATCAGAATAGTTAAGTTTCACTGTGGTGTTTGTTGATATAGTAAGATATACACTTTCATCAGAACAGGTAGGTTTCATTGTGGTGTTCGATATACATTTTGACTTATCAGAATAGTTAGATTTCATTGTGTTGTTTATTATATTAAGAAATATTTTCACTTATCAGAATAGTTAGGTTTCATTGTGGTGTTTGTTATACTAAGATATATTTTCACTTATCAGAATAGTTAGGTTTCATTGTGGTGTTTGTTATACTAAGATATACGTTTTTAGTTATAAGAATAGTTAGGTTTCATTGTGGTGTTTTTACACTAAGATATGTCTTCACTTATCAGAATAGTTAGGTTTAATTGTGGTGTTTGTTATACTAAGATATACGTTTTCACTTATTAGAATAGTTAGGTTTCATTTTGTAGTTTGTTATATTAAGATATATGTTTTCACTTAACAGAATAGTTAGGATTTATTGTGGTGTTTGATATATTAAGATATACGTTTTCACTGATCAGAATAGTTACGTTTTATTCTGGCGTTTGTTGTACTAAGATATACATTTTCACTAACCAGAATAGTTAGGTTTCATTGTGGTGTTTGTTATACTAAGATATGTTTTAGTTTATCAGAATAGTTAGCTTCAATTGTGGTGTTTGTTATACTAAGACATACGTTTTCACTTTTTAGAATAGTTAAGTTTCATTGTGGTGTTTGTTATAGTAAGATGTACGTTTTCACTTTCCTAATAGTTAGGTTTCATTGTGGTGTTTGTTATAGTAAGACATACGTTTTCACTTATCAGAATAGTTAGGTTTCATTGTGGTGTTTGTTATACTAAGATATACGTTTTCACTTATCAGAATAGTTAGGTTTCATTGTGGTGTTTGTTATACTAAGATATACGTTTTCACTTATCAGAATAGTTACGTTTTATTGTGGCGTTTGTTATACTAAAATATACGTTTTCACTTATCAGAATAGTTAGGTTTCAATGTGGTGTTTGTTATACTAAGATATACGTTTTCATTTATCAGAATAGATAGGTTTATTGTGGTGTTTGTTATACTAAGATGTACGTTTTCACTTTCCTAATAGTTAGGTTTCATTGTGGTGTTTGTTATACTAAGATAAACGTTTTCACTTATCAGAATAGTTAAGTTTCACTGTGGTGATTGATATACTAAGATATACATTTTCACCGATCAGAACAGTTAGGTTTCATTGTGGTGTTCGATATACATTTTGACTTATCAGAATAGTTAGATTTCATTGTGGTGTTTGATATATTAAGTAATATATGTTCACTTATCAGAATAGTTAGGTTTCATTGTGTTGTTTGTTATACTAAGAAATATTTTCACTTATCAGAATAGTTAGGTTTCATTGTGGTGTTTGTTATACTAAGATATACGTTTTTAGTTATAAGAATAGTTAGGTTTCATTGTGGTGTTTTTTACACCAAGATATGTCTTTCACCCCATCAGAATAGTTAGGTTTAATTGTGGTGTTTGTTATACTAAGATATACGTTTTCACTTATTAGAATAGTTAGGTTTCATTTTGTAGTTTGTTATATTAAGATATATGTTTTCACCTAACAGAATAGTTAGGATTTATTGTGGTGTTTGATATATTAAGATATACGTTTTCACCATCAGAATAGTTAGGTTTCATTGTGGTGTTTGTTATACCAAGATATACGTTTTCACCTATCAGAATAGTTAGGTTTCATTGTGGTGTTTGTTATACTAAGATATACGTTTTCACTTATCAGAATAGTTAGGTTTCATTGTGGTGTTTGTTATACTAAGATATACGTTTTCACCCCATCAGAATAGTTAGGTTTTATTGTGGTGTTTGTTATACTAAGATATACGTTTTCACCTTATCAGAATAGTTAGGTTTCATTGTGGTGTTTGTTATACTAAGATATACGTTTTCATTTATCAGAATAGTTAGGTTTCATTGTGGTGTTTGTTATACTAAGATATACGTTTTCACCCCATCAGAATAGTTAGGTTTCATTGTGGTGTTTGTTATACTAAGATATACATTTCATTTATCAGAATAGTTAGGTTTCATTGTGGTGTTTGTTATACTAAGATATACGTTTTCACTTATCAGAAAAGTTAGGTTTCATTGTGGTGTTCGTTATACTAAGATATGTTTTCACTTATCAGAATAGTTAGGTTTAATTGTGGTGTTTCTTATTCTAAAATAAACATTTTCACTTATCAGAATAGTTAGGTTTCATTGCGGTGTTTGATATATTAAGATATACATTTTCACTTATCAGAATAGTTAGGTTTCATTGTGGTGTTTGTTATACTAAGATATACGTTTTCACTTATCAGAATAGGTACGTTTCATTGTGGTGTTTGTTATATTAAGATATACGTTTTCACTTATCAGAATAGTTAGGTTTCATTGTGGTGTTTGTTATAGAAAGATATACATTTCTATTTATCAGAATAGTTAGGTTTCATTGTGGTGTTTGTTATATGAAGATATACGTTTTCACTTATCAGAATAGTTAGGTTTCATTGTGGTGTTTGTTATACTAAGATATGTTTTCACCTTATCAGAATAGTTAGGTTTCATTGTGGTGTTTGTTATACTAAGATATACGTTTTCACTTATCAGAATAGTTAGGTTTCATTGTGGTGTTTGTTATACTAAGATATACATTTTCATTTATCAGAATAGTTAGGTTTCATTGTGGTGTTTGTATACTAAGATATACGTTTTCACTTATCAGAATAGTTAGATTTCATTGTGGTGTTTGATATACAAGATATTTTTCACTTATCAGAATAGTTAGGTTTCATTGTGGTGTTTGTTATACTAAGATATACGTTTTCACTTATCAGAATAGTTAGGTTTTTTTTGTTGTTTGATATACATTTTCACTTATCAGAATAGTTAGGTTTCATTGTGGTGTTTGTTATACCAAGATATACATTTCACTTATCAGAATAGTTAGGTTTCATTGTGGTGTTTGTTATACTAAGATATACGTTTTCACCCCATCAGAATAGTTAGGTTTCATTGTGGTGTTTATTATACTAAGATATACGTTTTCACCAATCAGAATAGTTAGGTTTTATTTTAGTGTTTGATATACATTTTCACTTATCAGAATAGTTAGGTTTCATTATGTTGTTTGTTATACTAAGAAATATTTTCACTTATCAGAATAGTTAGGTTTCATTGTGGTGTTTGTTACACTAAGATATGTTTTCATTTATCAGAATAGTTAGGTTTCATTGTGGTGTTTGTTATACTAAGATATACGTTTTCACTTATCAGAATAGTTAGGTTTCATTGTGGTGTTTGTTATACTAAGATATACGTTTTCACTTATCAGAATAGTTAGGTTTCATTGTGGTGTTTGTTATACTAAAATATATGTTTTCACTTATCAGAATAGTTAGGTTTAATTGTGGTGTTTGTTATACTAAGATATACGTTTTCACTTATCAGAATAGTTAGGTTTCATTGTGGTGTTTGTTATACCAAGATATACGTTTTCACTTATCAGAATAGTTAGATTCCATTGTGGTGTTTGTTATATATACTAAGATATGTTTTCACTTATCAGAATAGTTAGGTTTCATTGTGGTGTTTGTTATACTAAGATATGTTTTCACTTATCAGAATAGTTAGGTTTCATTGTGGTGTTTGTTATACTAAGATATACGTTTTCACTTATCAGAATAATTACGTTTTATTGTGGTGTTTGTTATACTAAGATATACATTTTCACTTAATCAGAATAGTTAGGTTTCATTGTGGTGTTTGTTATACTAAGATATGTTTTAACTTATCAGAATAGTTAGGTTTCAATTGTGGTGTTTGTTATACTAAGATATACGTTTTCACCTAAGATTACGTTTTCCTTTTCAGAATAGTTAGGTTTCATTGTGGTGTTTGTTATACTAAGATATACGTTTCACACCTTCAGAATAGTTAGGTTTCATTGTGGTGTTTGTTATACTAAGATATACGTTTTCACTTATCAGAATAGGTACGTTTCATTGTGGTGTTTGTTATACTAAGATATACGTTTTCAGTTATAAGAATAGTTAGGTTTTATTGTGGAGTTTGATATACTAAGACATACGTTTTCACTTATCAGAATAGTTACGTTTCATTGTGGTGTTTGTTATACTAAGATGTACGTTTTCACTTCCTAAATAGTTAGGTTTCATTGTGGTGTTTGTTATACTAAGATAAACGTTTTCACTTATCAGAATAGTTAGGTTTCATTGTGGTGTTTGATATAGTAAGATATACATTTTCACTTATCAGAACAGTTAGGTTTCATTGTGGTGTTTGATATACATTTTCACTTATCAGAATAGTTAGATTTCATTGTGGTGTTTGATATATTAAGATATACATGTTCACTTATCAGAATAGTTAGGTTTCATTGTGGTGTTTGTTATACTAAGATATATTTTTCACTTATCAGAATAGTTAGGTTTCATTGTGGTGTTTGTTATACTAAGATATACGTTTCACTTATCAGAATAGTTAGGTTTCATTGTGGTGTTTTTATACCAAGATATGTTTTCACTTATCAGAATAGTTAGGTTTAATTGTGGTGTTTGTTATACTAAGATATACGTTTTCACTTATTAGAATAGTTAGGTTTCATTTTGTAGTTTGTTATATTAAGATATATGTTTTCACTTAACAGAATAGTTAGGTTTCATTGTGGTGTTTGATATACTAAGATATACGTTTTCACTTATCAGAATAGTTAGGTTTCATTGTGGTGTTTGTTATACTAAGATATACGTTTTCACTTATCAGAATAGTTAGGTTTCATTGTGGTGTTTGTTATACTAAGATATACGTTTTCACTTATCAGAATAGTTAGGTTTCATTGTGGTGTTTGTTATATTATGATATACGTTTTCAGTTATCAGGTTAGGTTTCATTGTGGTGTTTGATATACTAAGATATAATGTTTCACTTATCAGAATAGTTAGGTTTCATTGTGGTGTTTCATATACATTTTCACTTATCAGAATAGTTTGGTTTCATTGTGGTGTTTGTTATACTAAGATATACGTTTACACTTATGAGAATAGTTAGGTTTCATTTTAGTGTTTGTTATACTAAAATATACGTTTTCACTTTTTAGAATAGTTACGTTTTTTTGTGGTGTTTGTTATACTAAGATATACGTTTTCACTGATCAGAATAGTTAGGTTTCGTTCTGATGTTTGATATACTAAGATATACGTTTTCACTTATTAGAATAGCTAGGTTTCATTGTGGTGTTTCTTATACTAAAATATACGTTTTCACTTTTCAGTATAAATAGGTTTCATTGTGGTGTTTGTAATACTAAGATATACGTTTTCACTTATCAGAATAGTTACGTTTTATTGTGGTGTTTGTTATATTATGATATACGTTTAGTTAGGTTTGATTGTGGTTTTGATATACTAAGATATACGTTTTCACTTATCAGAATTGTTAGGTTTCATTGTGGTGTTTCATATATACATTTTCACTCATCAGAACAGTTAGGTTTCATTGTGGTGTTTGTTATACTAAGATATACGTTTTCACTTATGAGAATAGTTAGGTTTCATTTTAGTGTTTGTTATACTAAAATATACGTTTTCACTTTTTAGAATAGTTACGTTTTTTGTGGTGTTTGTTATACTAAGATATACGTTTTCACTGATCAGAATAGTTAGGTTTCGTTGTGATGTTTGATATACTAAGATATACGTTTTCACTTATTAGAATAGCTAGGTTTCATTGTGGTGTTTCTTATACTAAAATATACGTTTTCACTTTTCAGTATAAATAGGTTTCATTGTGGTGTTTGTAATACTAAGATATACGTTTTCACTTATCAGAATAGTTACGTTTTATTGTGGTGTTTCATATACATTTTCACTCATCAGAACAGTTAGGTTTCATTGTGGTGTTTGTTATACTAAGATATACGTTTCACAACTTATGAGAATAGTTAGGTTTCATTTTAGTGTTTGTTATACTAAAATATACGTTTTCACTTTTTAGAATAGTTACGTTTTTTTGTGGTGTTTGTTATACTAAGATATACGTTTTCACTGATCAGAATAGTTAGGTTTCGTTCTGGTGTTTGATATACTAAGATATACGTTTTCACTTATTAGAATAGCTAGGTTTCATTGTGGTGTTTCTTATACTAAAATATACGTTTTCACTT
The DNA here is from genome assembly GCF_004210375.1 of Tachypleus tridentatus. Lineage (NCBI taxonomy): Eukaryota > Metazoa > Arthropoda > Merostomata > Xiphosura > Limulidae > Tachypleus > Tachypleus tridentatus. The sequence goes on from NC_134831.1 coordinate 111,747,099, forward strand.
CTCAGTATAAATAGGTTTCATTGTGGTGTTTGTAATACTAAGATATACGTTTTCACTTATCAGAATAGTTACGTTTTATTGTGGTGTTTGTTATATTAAGATATACGTTTAGTTAGGTTTGATTGTGGTTTTGATATACTAAGATATACGTTTTCACTTATCAGTATAGTTAGGTGTCATTGTGGTGTTTGTTGTAGTAAGATATACATTTCTACTTATGAGAATAGTTAGATTTCATTGTGGTGTTTGTTATACTAAGATATACGTTTTTACTTATCAGAAGAGTTAGGTTTTAGTTAGGATAACTAAAGGTTATTAACTTTAGTTTTGTCTTCACACTAACCTTTTTTATTAATCATTTTTTAAAATTTGCTTTAATGTGTCACCAGATGTAACTAGCTGCCCTCTGCAGACTGATTTTAAATGGTGGCAGAGGATTGAACATCGATAGCTGTTTCTAATTAACATTCAAAAGTACTATTTGTTATGGAAAGTAAACCTGTGGAAATTGTATTTCCAACGCAGAGTGGGTCCTACTTCTAGACACCTACCTGTTGATACTAGGATATATTTTACTTTTCTTACATTAGAGTTATATGTTTCTTTCTGGCCTAGATGTTCAAAGTTTTAAACTTGTGTGTTATCTACATGCCTCCCGCTAGTACAGCGGTATGTCTCCGGATTTACAACGATAAAATCAGGGGTTCGATTCCCCTCAGTAGGCTGAGCAGATAGCCCGATGTGGCTTTGCTATAAGAAAAAACAGATAGTTATGTATATATACGTAATATAATGTTTATAGAATACCGCACTCAATGAAATGTGCAGGTAAGAGCGAAACGTTCTGCTTTATAAATTTAATGTTAAATATTGAATGCAAACTGTATTAAATATTAGTTTATAGTAAACTACACTGGTCAGTAGGATGCTTATTAGACTAAAATCAGGATTATCCGGTAAGTATAACACATACTGCCCAAACAAGTGACCGAATTTTAACGTGAAAACTGTTGTTTTTGTTCTTGTAGTTTGTACAGTTTACTCCGATAAAGAAACCATATCTTGATTTTAATAGCGTCTGCTCCGCACTGACTTATGCCTATTTTCTTCTGGTACCAAACACGCAACTAAAAGTAGAAACGACAACTTCTTAAGGTATTTTACAAAATACTATTGGCTGGAGTATCAGTTGTATATACTGTCAATACTTCATAATGTGGACTCACTTAAGCTTCAAACAATGTATTTCAAGCACAAGACTGTAAACGTTTGTCTTAGTTTTATATATATATATATATGACGTCATTTCTCGAGCCATAATCACAGAACGACGCTTAAAAGATTTTCTTAGTTCCATAAAGATGACGTCAATTCTCCTGTCCTAATTAGTTCAGAACCTAGATTACGGAATAATATTTTTACACAAGAATTAATCTACTAACAAATTGTATACCATGTGGTTTCTGACCTTTTATAGAATTTATTTCCTTTGAATAATGACGTAGGAGAAAGTTTCGTTTAAAACTTTATACAAACTGTACATGGAAAGCAAACTTTAAACATAGTTTCACAAAACTTGAATTACACACTAAACTATCGAAAAAGTCACAGTAACAACAAGACCTACGAAACATTACACATGGAGATGTTTGTTTTGAATTTCGCGCGAAGCTACACGACGGCTATCTGTGCTAGCCGTCCCTAATTTAGCAGTGTAAGACTAGAAGAAGGACAGCTAGTCATCACCACCAACTCTTGGGCTACTCTTTTACCAACGAATAATGGGATTGACAGTCACATTATTATGCCCTGAAAGGACGAGCATGTTTGGTGCGACGGGGATTTGAATCCGCGACCCTCAGATTACGAGTCAAACGCCATAACTCTCCTGTCCCTGCAGGGTCATCACACGTAGTGACCTAAAAAGAAAACTGGTGTCACATCCAACTGCTGCTTCCTGGTTAACATTTAAATGTAACATTGACGAAGTATGTGATATTCAGACATTCTCATAAACATAATATGTATCCCAAAACATCAGTATTGTGTTGTATCCTATGTTTACTGAGTACATCATTACCGTATCACTGTATTAACATAGTATATTATTACATTTAATATAATGTATTTACATAGTATATTATTACATTTAATATTATGTATTTACATAGTATATTATTACATTTAATATTATGTATTTACATAGTATATTATTACATTTAATATTATGTATTCACATAGTATATTATTACATTTAATATTATGTATTTACATAGTATATTATTACATTTAATATTATGTATTCACATAGTATATTATTACATTTAATATAATGTATTTACATAGTATATTATTACATTTAATATAATGTATTTATATAGTATATTATTACATTTAATATAATGTATTTACATAGTATATTATTACATTTAATATTATGTATTCACATAGTATATTATTACATTTAATATTATGTATTCACATAGTATATTATTACATTTAATATTATGTATTTACATAGTATATTATTACATTTAATATTATGTATTTACATAGTATATTATTACATTTAATATTATGTATTTACATAGTATATTATTACAGTTAATATAATGTATTTACATAGTATATTATTACATTTAATATTATGTATTTACATAGTATATTATTACATTTTAATATTATGTATTTTACATAGTATATTATTACATTTAATATTATGTATTTACATAGTATATTATTACATTTAATATAATGTATTTACATAGTATATTATTACATTTAATATTATGTATTTACATAGTATATTATTACATTTAATATTATGTATTTACATAGTATATTATTACCATATTATAATATATTTGGTGTATCACACTGTATTTACGTAGTATATTACAGTATTATAATGTGTTTAAAATTATTTATTTATTTAGTATATTATTACCGTTATAATGTATTATAGTGTCTTTGCACAGTATATTATTACAGTATTATAACGTGTTTAATATAATTTATTTATGTAGTATATTATTACCGTATTACAACGTATATAATATATCTATTATTAACTTTTCCAAACATGCCAGACCCTTTCCTACGTAGTACAAACCCATTCTAAACACTTCCTTCCTTCCATTGAAATGATTCCAACCAGTTAAACCTACTATCCTTACATAATCATTTCAGCCTAGTTTAAACCTACTATCCTTACATAATCATTTCAGTCTAGTTTAAACCTACTATCCTTACATAATCATTTCAGTCTAGTTTAAACCTACTATCCTTACATAATCATTTCAGCCTAGTTTAAACCTACTCATTGTTTCACCTCCAAAAGTAAATCTTTTATTTTTAAATGATAAACGTCTTATCAGCTAGCTCCTTTATCTAACTTTACTGTTGTCCCCCCCACGTGCACAACAAGAACTGCATCACTGCCAGTCCTCCTCGTTGTATCTCTTGCCCTCTGAGTTATATCTTCCATCTGTACTCCATGGTAGCATAATCTAATTACTTTTCCTCTGTTTACCCTACAGACTATTCTATCCACACGCTGTGTCAAGGAATCACCCACAACTTCTTTAACTTCATATATTTATCTATTTTTTCTGTTTTCCCTCTCTCCAATTGTTCCTTATCTATACAAGTTACGGGCTGAGATCTGTTGCCCAACACAATAAGGTAAGTTAAGTTCACTATTTTTAACCCTAATACAACCGTTTATGGATGCCATTGTTAATATACTTGATACCTTCCTTTCATGTCAAAGTTAAGATCCGTATGAAGTTCTGTGTCATTTCCTACAGTTTATACTGTTCTTTATCTATTTCCTCAACTTTAGTTAGAGAGCTTCCAACTTTTAAATCATACATATAAATTGAATATCCTCACAACTAACTTCGTTGAAAGTGCATAGCAAGTTAGAATTTCCAAATAAAACTCATTTATTACACGCACCTAACAAATTGGGAATGTTTAAACTCCGAACTAGTCTTAAGTACTGAATTATTTGTAGAATTAAAATAAACTCTCGATACTATGATTAAATACCAGTTGCTTCTTGTTCACACTTTTAAGCCAAAAGTCAGGGATTCAGAGGTTGTCTACGGTCAGTAGATTCTCAGTACAGACCAAGGTTAGTGAGTTTGAGATTATATTACTAATTCAAAGTTTCTGTTTGATTCAAAGGTTATCTACGGTTAGTACATTCTTCAGAGACACATCAATCTTCTCCTGATATAACGGTTAGTTCACGATGGGAAACTGTCTACCTCCACACATAACATCTGACAAAGACGGCGCACCTTCGTCAGTGTCGAACAACGTTTTGGAACAAGCCGTTAGTCACGGCTCAGCTGGCCATGAACTGTACAAGTTGGCCAACTACCAGAAAGGGGGTTCTCTAGTCGATGCCTACCACCAAGGTGGAAGTCGTGAAGTGGAGAAGATAGCGACACAAGAACTTCCATCTTTTATGTACGGAAACGGTGAAGGGGCCGTCTTACGTCACGAACTCTACGTCCAATGGCGCCAGGGAAGACACAAGGAGGTAACTAACTAGTTAGTTATTAAGAAAAGTAACTTTAATGCTGATATTTACGAACAATGATAACAACAACTTGAAACAAAATGACAGAAAGTATCCTAAACTTGGGCTTGGTAAGGATATTAATATTTCGATGGTGAGCTGTTCTTCAGTCTTTACGTTAAAACTAGTGATTTAAATACATGACAGTGGGGGGACACTGAAATAATAGAATGGCGTAGTAAACTGAGAAACTGTCGCAAACTTTCCCTGACAGATGTGGAATTAGCTCCCACTAACTTCCCCCGGCAGATGTGGAATTAGCTCCCACTAACTTCCCCTGGCAGATGTGGAATTAGCTCCCCCTATCTTCCCCAAGTAAATGTGGAATTAGCTCCCAATAACGTCCCCTGGCAGATGTGGCATTAGCTCCCACTAACTTCCCCCGGCAGATGTGGAATTAGCTCCCACTAACTTCCCCTGGCAGATGTAGAATTAGCTCCAACTAACTTCCCCCAACAGATGTAGAATTAGCTCCCACTAACTTCCCCCAGCAGATGTGGAATTAGCTCCCACTATCTTCCCCCAGTAAATGTGGAATTAGCTCCCACTAACTTCCACTGGCAGATGTGGAATTAGCTCCCACTAACTTCCACTGGCAGATGTGGCATTAGCTCCCACTAACTTCCCCCGGCAGATGTAGAATTAGCTCCCACTAACTTCCCCCAGCAGATGTGGAATTAGCTCCCACTAACTTCCCCCAGCAGATGTGGAATTAGCTCCCACTAACTTCCCCTGGCAGATGTAGAATTACCTCCCACTAACTTCCCCCAGCAGATGTGGAATTAGCTCCCACTAACTTCCCCTGGCAGATGTAGAATTAGCTCCCACTAACTTCCCCTGGCAGATGTAGAATTAGCTCCCACTAACTTCCCCCAACAGATGTGGAATTAGCTCCCACTAACTTCCCCTGGCAGATGTAGAATTAGCTCCAACTAATTTCCCCCAACAGATGTAGAATTAGCTCCCACTAACTTCCACTGGCAGATGTGGAATTAGCTTCCACTAACTACCCCCAGGAGATGTGAAGGGTGAGTAAATTTAAAATGATAATTTAAACAAGCAGGTAGTTACAACTCATGGATACAGTTTAAAAGTACAAAATTTTGATACGTTATTATTAGTTGGTTAACTACATATGAATCTAATAAAAGATAAAATGTGTTTCTACTGAAAGACAAGCCTTTTAAAGACATACAGTTGGTTAAGTAAATCACAAACACATCAGTTCTTCCTTATTGAACAAACACTTTATTAAATGATTCTTATAGAAAAATAAAAACAAATATATATATATATTCTCATGGTATCACCTGACATACAAACACAACTATACAGTTCATCACAGATCTAGTAAACAGTAGACTAACACCACTACATAGTTCATCATAGCTATAGTAAACAGTAGACTAACACCACTACATAGTTCATCACAGCAATAGTAAACAGTAGACTAACACCACTACATAGCTCATCATAGCTATAGTAAACAGTAGACTAACACCACTACATAGCTCATCATAGCTATAGTAAACAGTTGACTAACAACACTACATAATTCATCACAGATCTAGTAAACAGTAGACTAACACCACTACATAGTTCATCATAGCTATAGTAAACAGTAGACTGACACCACTATACAGTTCATCACAGCAATAGTAAACAGTGGACTAACACCACTACATAGTTCATCATAGCAATAGTAAACAGTAGACTAACACCACTATATAGCTCATCATAGCTATAGTAAACAGTAGACTAACACCACTACGTAGCTCATCATAGCTATAGTAAACAGTAGACTAACACCACTACATAGCTCATCATAACTATAGTAAACAGTAGACTAACACCACTACATAGCTCATCATAGCTATAGTAAACAGTTGACTAACAACACTACATAGTTCATCACAGCAATAGTAAACAGTAGACTAACACCACTACATAGTTCATCATAGCTATAGTAAACAGTTGACTAACAACACTACATAGTTCATCACAGCAATAGTAAACAGTAGACTAACACCACTACATAGTTCATCATAGCTATAGTAAACAGTAGACTAACACCACTACATAGTTCATCACAGCAATAGTAAACAGTAGACTAACACCACTACATAGCTCATCATAGCTATAATAAACAGTTGACTAACAACACTACATAATTCATCACAGCAATAGTAAACAGTAGACTAACACCACTACATAGCTCATCATAGCTATAGTAAACAGTAGACTAACACTACATAGCTCATCATAGCTATAATAAACAGTTGACTAACAACACTACATAGTTCATAACAGTTGTAGTAAACAGTAGACTAACATCACTACACAGTCCATAACAGTTGTAGTTAACAGTAGACTAACAACACTACATAGTTCATCACAGTTGTAGTAAACAGTAGACTAACACCACTATACAGTTCATCGCAGTTGTAGTAAACAGTAGACTAACATCACTATACAGTTCATCACATTATAGTAAACAGTAGACTAACAGCACTATACAGTTCATCACAGTTGTAGTAAACAGTAGACTAACAACACAACATAGTTCATCACAGTTGTAGTAAACAGTAGACTAACATTACTACACAGTCCATCAAAGTTGTAGTAAACAGTAGACTAACACCACTACATAGTTCATCATAGCTATAGTAAACAGTAGACTAACACCACTACATAGTTCATCACAGCAATAGTAAACAGTAGACTAACACCACTACATAGCTCATCATAGCTATAATAAACAGTTGACTAACAACACTACATAGTTCATCACAGTTGTAGTAAACAGTAGACTAACACCACTACACAATCCATAACAGTTGTAGTTAACAGTAGACTAACAACACAACATAGTTCATCACAGTTGTAGTAAACAGTAGACTAACAATACTACATAGTTCATCACAGTTGTAGTAAACAGTAGACTAACAACACTACATAGTTCATCACAGTCGTAGTAAACAGTAGACTAACATCACTACACAGTTCATCACAGATGTAGAAACAGTAGACTAACATCACTATACAGTTCATCACAGTTATAGTAAACAGTAGACTAACACCACTATACAGTTCATCACAGTTGTAGTAAACAGTAGACTAACAACACAACATAGTTCATCACAGTTGTAGTAAACAGTAGACTAACAATACTACATAGTTCATCACAGTTGTAGTAAACAGTAGACTAACAACACAACATAGTTCATCACAGTTGTAGTAAACAGTAGACTAACATTACTACACAGTCCATAACAGTTGTAGTTAACAGTAGACTAACAACACTACATAGTTCATCACAGTTATAGTAAACAGTAGACTAACACCACTATACAGTTCATTGCAGTTGTAGTAAACAGTAGACTAACACCACTATACAGTTCATCAAAGTTGTAGTAAACAGTAGACTAACATCACTATACAGTTCATCACATTATAGTAAACAGTAGACTAACATCACTATACAGTTCATCACAGTTGTAGTAAACAGTAGACTAACAACACAACATAGTTCATCACAGTTGTAGTAAACAGTAGACTAACATTACTACACAGTCCATAACAGTTGTAGTTAACAGTAGACTAACAACACTACATAGTTCATCACAGTTGTAGTAAACAGTAGACTAACACCACTATACAGTTCATCAAAGTTGTAGTAAACAGTAGACTAACATCACTATACAGTTCATCACATTATAGTAAACAGTAGACTAACATCACTATACAGTTCATCACAGTTGTAGTAAACAGTAGACTAACAACACAACATAGTTCATCACAGTTGTAGTAAACAGTAGACTAACATTACTACACAGTCCATAACAGTTGTAGTTAACAGTAGACTAACAACACTACATAGTTCATCACAGTTGTAGTAAACAGTAGACTAACACCACTACACAGTCCATAACAGTTGTATTTAATAGTAGACTAACAACACTACATAGTTCATCGCAGTTGTAGTAAACAGTAGACTAACATCACTATACAGTTCATCACATTATAGTAAACAGTAGACTAACATCACTATACAGTTCATCACATTATAATAAACAGTAGACTAACATTACTATACAGTTCATCACAGTTGTAGTAAACAGTGGACTAACACCACTATACAGTTCATCACAGTTGTAGTAAACAGTAGACTAACATCACTATACAGTTCATCACAGTTGTAGTAAACAGTAGACTAACATCACTATACAGTTCATCACATTATAGTAAACAGTAGACTAACATCACTATACAGTTCATCACAGTTGTAGTAAACAGTGGACTAACACCACTATACAGTTCATCACAGTTGTAATAAACAGTAGACTAACACCACTATACAGTTCATCACAGTTGTAGGAAACAGTAGACTAACATCACTATACAGTTCATCACAGTTGTAGTAAACAGTAGACTGACACCACTATCTTGTTCATAAGTTGTATTAACAGTAGACTAACACCACTATCTAGTTCATCACAGATGTAAAAACAGTAGACTAACATCACTATACAGTTCATCACAGTTGTAGTAACAGTAAACCCACACCACTACTGGACCAGTTATTTATTTACAAAATTATCTCTTGTAGTAAAATTCTGTACAATGACTGTAGTGACCAGATCTTAATTAACGAATATCGTTATTCTAGGTAACCGTTCCTGTAGATAATCTCGTTACCAGTGCTTCCAGTACAACCAAGCCCACGAGCGACGAATACCGTATTTGCTGGCGATTGGACTGTCGTGGGATGCTTGGGGAGTCTCTCTTGCATGTCCTTATTCTATGTAACACCGCCGTCCACACGAGGATCGCACGTGTTCTTCTCAAGCTTTACCCTCGCATGACGTGGGATTTCATAGAAGGAGAAGAATATTTAGGTAAACATGTGATGGAAGATTTCATCTGACTTATGGATCTTATTTACAATAAGAACGTTCATCTGACATATGAATCTTATTTACAATAAGAACGTTCATCTGACATATGGATCTTATTTACAATAAGAACGTTCATCTGACATATGGATCTTATTTACAATAAGAACGTTCATCTGACATATGGATCTTATTTACAATAAGAATGTTCATCTGACATATGGATCTTATTTACAATAAGAACGTTCATCTGACTTATGGATCTTATTTACAATAAGAACGTTCATCTGACATATGGATCTTATTTACAATAAGAACGTTCATCTGACTTATGGATCTTATTTACAATAAGAACGTTCATTTGACATATGAATCTTATTTACAATAAGAACGTTCATCTGACATATGGATCTTATTTACAATAAGAACGTTCATCTGACTTATGGATCTTATTTACAATAAGAACGTTCATCTGACATATGGATCTTATTTACAATAAGAACGTTCATCTGACTTATGGATCTTATTTACAATAAGAACGTTCATCTGACATATGGATCTTATTTACAATAAGAACGTTCATCTGACTTATGGATCTTATTTACAATAAGAACGTTCATTTGACATATGAATCTTATTTACAATAAGAACGTTCATCTGACATATGGATCTTATTTACAATAAGAACGTTCATCTGACATATGGATCTTATTTACACAAGAACGTTCATCTGACTTATGGATCTTATTTACAATAAGAACGTTCATCTGACATATGGATCTTATTTACAATAAGAACGTTCATCTGACTTATGGATCTCTTTTACAATAAGAACGTTCATCTGACTTATGGATCTTATTTACAATAAGAACGTTCATTTGACATATTAATCTTATTTACAATAAGAACGTTCATCTGACATATGGATCTTATTTACAATAAGAACGTTCATCTGACTTATGGATCTTATTTACAATAAGAACGTTCATCTGACATATGGATCTTATTTACAATAAGAACGTTCATCTGACTTATGGATCTTATTTACAATAAGAACGTTCATCTGACATATGGATCTTATTTACAATAAGAACGTTCATCTGACTTATGGATCTTATTTACAATAAGAACGTTCATCTGACATATGGATCTTATTTACAATAAGAACGTTCATCTGACTTATGGATCTTATTTACAATAAGAACGTTCATCTGACATATGGATCTTATTTACAATAAGAACGTTCATCTGACTTATGGATCTCTTTTACAATAAGAACGTTCATCTGACTTATGGATCTCTTTTACAATAAGAACGTTCATCTGACTTACGAATCTCATTTACAATAAGAACGTTCATCTGACTTATGGATCTTATTTACAATAAGAATGTTCATCTGACTTATGGATCTCATTTACAATAAGAACGTTCATCTGACTTATGGATTTCATTTACAATAAAAACGTTCATCTGACTTATGGATCTTATTTACAATAAGAACGTTCATCTGACTTATGGATCTCATTTACAATAAGAACGTTCATCTGACTTATGGATTTCATTTACAATAAAAACGTTCATCTGACTTATGGATCTTATTTACAATAAGAACGTTCATCTGACTTACGGATCTTATTTACAATAAAAACGTTCATCTGACTTATGGATCTCATTTACAATAAGAACGTTCATCTGACTTATGGATCTCTTTTACAATAAGAACGTTCATCTGACTTACGAATCTCATTTACAATAAGAACGTTCATCTGACTTATGGATCTCATTTACAATAAGAACGTTCATCTGACTTATGGATTTCATTTACAATAAAAACGTTCATCTGACTTATGGATCTTATTTACAATAAGAACGTTCATCTGACTTATGAATCTCATTTACAATAAGATTATAAATCATCTGACTTCGGTGCTTCAGTCTAAATGTTAGTTTTTAATCATATTTACGTAAGTACTAGTAGTTTGATAACTTATTTTATAACTACTATGATAAAGTATACTAAACATCACATCTTTTGTACATCATCAGTGTCACTTGACAGAAACTGTAAACGAAAGAATGTTAAGGTCGATTGTCATCTAATCACACTGACCTGACCTTTATTTGTATTAAAACGCTATGGTTGGTTGTCATCTAATCACACTGATCTGACCTTTATTTGTATTAAAACGCTATGGTTGGTTGTCATCTAATCACACTGATCTGACCTTTATTTGTATTAAAACGCTAGGGTTGGTTGTCATCTAATCACACTGATCTGACCTTTATTTGTATTAAAACGATAGGGTTGGTTGTCATCTAATCACACTGACCTGACCTTTATTTGTATTAAAACGATAGGGTTGGTTGTCATCTAATCACACTGATCTGACCTTTATTTGTATTAAAACGCTAGGGTTGGTTGTCATCTAATCACACTGATCTGACCTTTATTTGTATTAAAACGATAGGGTTGGTTGTCATCTAATCACACTGACCTGACCTTTATTTGTATTAAAACGATAGGGTTGGTTGTCATCTAATCACACACCTGACCTTTATTTGTATTAAAACGCTAGGGTTGGTTGTCATCTAATCACACTGATCTGACCTTTATTTGTATTAAAACGCTAGGGTTGGTTGTCATCTAATCACACTGATCTGACCTTTATTTGTATTAAAACGCTATGGTTGGTTGTCATCTAATCACACTGACCTGACCTTTATTTCTATTAAAACGATAGGGTTGGTTGTCATCTAATCACACTGACCTGACCTATATTTGTATTAAAACGATAGGGTTGGTTGTCATCTAATCACACTGATCTGACCTTTATTTGTATTAAAACGATAGGGTTGGTTGTCATCTAATCACACTGACCTGACCTTTATTTGTATTAAAACGCTAGGGTTGGTTGTCATCTAATCACACTGATCTGACCTTTATTTGTATTAAAACGATAGGGTTGGTTGTCATCTAATCACACTGATCTACCTTTATTTGTATTAAAACGCTATGGTTGGTTGTCATCTAATCACACTGACCTGACCTTTATTTCTATTAAAACGATAGGGTTGGTTGTCATCTAATCACACTGACCTGACCTATATTTGTATTAAAACGCTAGGGTTGGTTGTCATCTAATCACACTGATCTGACCTTTATTTGTATTAAAACGCTATGGTTGGTTGTCATCTAATCACACTGACCTGACCTTTATTTCTATTAAAACGATAGGGTTGGTTGTCATCTAATCACACTGACCTGACCTATATTTGTATTAAAACGATAGGGTTGGTTGTCATCTAATCACACTGACCTGACCTTTATTTGTATTAAAACGATAGGGTTGGTTGTCATCTAATCACACTGACCTGACCTTTATTTGTATTAAAACGCTAGGGTTGGTTGTCATCTAATCACACTGATCTGACCTTTATTTGTATTAAAACGCTAGGGTTGGTTGTCATCTAATCACACTGATCTGACCTTTATTTGTATTAAAACGCTATGGTTGGTTGTCATCTAATCACACTGACCTGACCTTTATTTCTATTAAAACGATAGGGTTGGTTGTCATCTAATCACACTGACCTGACCTATATTTGTATTAAAACGCTAGGGTTGGTTGTCATCTAATCACACTGATCTGACCTTTAATTGTATTAAAATGCTAGGGTTGGTTGTCATCTTATTTCTTACAATTACAAGATAAAATCTCTCAAAACTGGTTTAGCATGAAGTGTAAATTACTGTGTAAAACCATTAGAACAAGATAATATTATGTCATTCTTTCCATTTAATGTTTTAAACCTTCTATACCATAACAAAATGTTAACACTATGATAATTCTTTACTGGTTCTTGTTGATAACTGAATTAGCCAGAGTTAAAATACTTATCATTGTTTAGAATTACCATATACTTGTACCTAGGGTATGTTGTAAGGGTTTTGTTTGAATGAACATGCATTGTATCTGTTTCTAACCATGTCTATCCCATAACGTTTCTTTTCAATTTTCTTCAACAAGAGCTCTTCCAAGATGATAATACAATAATTCATCGAATCATATTGTGTAAAATTGGTTAGAAACATTAACCTTAACAACATTTATTGTCCAAGATATTTATTAAAATCTCAATTCCTAATCATATTATTCTATCATAATGTCTCAGTTAATTGGGTACTACACTTTCCAACAAATAAAACATATCCTAATATCTTTTGGAGTCTATGCCACATCTAGTCCTTGCAAATATTGTTTAGGTCTCAGTATGATAAAAGGTGAAAGTCTTAATAAGGTTGTCACATAGTATAGGAGCTCAAACTATTCTTTTATTTAAATATCAAGGTCTCTCTTCTTCTTTCTCTCTCTGGGTATGCGTTAAAGACAACATGTGAACTTACGCTGTTTTTGTGCCTGGAATATTTGTGAACACTGAATCTAAGATTCCTCTGTTTTAGGTGCAGGAGTTTTACACCTAGGTATAGCCTACCAAAATACAGAAATATTCAATTTAGGAATCAGTTCCGATGTGAACGTTAATCAAAGGGCTACTGGTCGGTTCTTCCTACCTTATGATCAGCAGAGAAAGACGCCAAAGAAACAAAGTGACTTTAAAGGTAAATTCACGTCCTAATGTTAACACTCAACTTGTATGTTGTTATAAAGCTTTCTACTGGAAACTTTAGTGGTTGAGTGATAAATCTTAACGCATTTTAAGACAGTTGATAATATCCCTTATACGTCACACATTTAAATTATGAAGTTACACGCCTTCAACATAATATTTAAAATATTATTCTACTCCAAATAATCACAATTCCAGCAAGGCCTACATTCACGCTCACTTTGAAGTGGAAGTAAGTTCTACGGTATCGAACACACTATGCTGAACAATAACAGTTCATAAACATTGAGAACAACAATGTAAAAGTAGGCTTGACAATATTCTATATACTAAGCTTACGCAATGGAAGTATCTAAAAAACTTAAAACAAAAATTATACCTATCCATCGGCAAAATACAAAAACATTAAAACATAAAGGTTAACGTACAAATAAACATCACGATATCATACACACTCAGCTTATGTAGTGGTAGTATCTACATACTAAAACTTAACATTGATGTAACAATCGCCATATCGTACACATAAGCCTATAAAGAAGTTAAATAAAAGGTAAAACTGGCGGCATCGTACACACTAAGCCTATTCCTTGGCAGTCACACTAAGCCTATTCCTTGGCAGTATAACAGTAGTTATTTTGATTATGCCATGGATAGTATCATCCTCATATCTGAAATCATAAGGTTTAATGGTTTAACTAGAGAGATAGAAAATAATTAAGCAATAATAACAAAAAATAATGTTACAAGCTATTAATTAACAATAATAATTTATATAAGTTTCTTATATATTTAGCTTAAATATCTGAATTTATTGTTGTGGGTTATGAATTTGTAAAAAACAAATTGTCTGACCTACGATATTTTTAATTTTTGTGTTAGAATTGTTTTTCTAGAGAAATTTACAGGTTGTGTGGTTCAAGGTCTGTAAGTTTGTTTAAAATTTTGTATGAACAATAGAATGAATTTGTTATTGATGTGTGATGTTACACATTGTTGACTGATTGTTGAGGTATCCTAAAAAACGCGGATTGGACTCTGTATTATATTTTTACCAAATAATTCAGATGAACCTCCTATTAGTAAAAAGTATATAATTATTATAAGATTGATTATTTACTTTTCATATTCTAAATATTCGAGAACGAATGTGGTATGAATGTGGTGTGCATACTATTTTTTTTTTAATTTTGCGCAAAGCTACCCTAGGGTTATCTGCGCTAGCTGTCCCTAATTTAGCAGTGTAAGACTAAAGGGAAAGCAGCTAGTCATCACCACTCACCGCCAACTCTTGGGTTACTCTTTTACCAACGAATAGTGGGGTTGACCATCACATTATAACACCTCTACGGCTATAAGAGGTAGCATGTTTGGTGCGACGGGGATTCGAACCCGCGACCCTCAGATTACGAGTCGAACGCCTTAACCCACCTGGCCATGCTGGGCCAATACTATATTATTTAAGGGCCCTCTTAATGAACAGAATAAGAACTTTGCCGGAAAAACAGTTTCGGTTTGTGGTATGTGGAGAACTGCTTACTTACGTTTTTCTCTCTAGTTTAAACAAAAGAATGCTATGAACACTGTCTATAAAACACTGGTTCTATAAATTGTAATGTAATGTCCTCAAATAACCAACACTATTGAGATGACTACTCCAGTGTTGGTACAACTGTAGGAGAAAATCGCCTGGACGTCTTTCAGTCCACTGACAGTGTCCACGTCGAGGTGAACTAACAGTGTCAATAGCTATTTAAATATTTAAATTAGATTGTATAACTAATTATTATACTGGTTATTTACAAGCGTATCACCAGATGCGGGAATTTATTGTTATTCGGAAGAAGTTGGAGATAAGCAGGAAGATAAATAAGAGGAAAATAATAAATAAAAACATGTGTTTGGTTATTGAAACATCCAAAGCCACAAAATAAGAAGTATCCATTGGATGAGAATAATATCGTAGTGATACACGAAACAAGACAGCGACATCAAGGGCCCATGTAGCCTGGTGGTTATGTAATATGTGGCCTATTGGTTATTTAATATGTGGCCTAGTGGTTATGTAATACGTGGCCTAGTGGTTGTGTAATCTGTGGCCTGGTGGTTATGTAATCTGTGGCTTGGTGGTTATGTAATCTGAGACCTGGTGGTTATGTAATCTGCGACCTGGTGGTTATGTAATCTGTGGCCTAGTGGTTATGTAATCTGTGGCCTGGTGGTTATGTAATCTGTGGCCTGGTGGTTATGTAATCTGTGTCCTAGTGGTTATGTAATCTGTGGCCTAGTGGTTATGTAAACTGTGGCCTGTTGGTTATGTAATCTGGGGCCTGGTGGTTGTGTAATCTGCGACCTGGTGGTTATGTAATCTGCGACCTGCTGGTTATGTAATCTGTGGCCTGGTGGTTATGCTGTCTGCGAATCTTGGGTTCAAATTGCATCTATAAGCATTCTCGCCTTTTTGACTACGGGGGATGGCCCGGCATGGCCAAGCGCGTTAAGGCGTGCGACTCGTAATCTGAGGGTCGCGGGTTCGCTTCCGAGTCGCGCCAAACATGCTCGCCCTCCCAGCCGTGGGGGCGTTATAATGTGACGGTCAATCCCACTATTCGTTGGTATAAGAGTAGCCCAAGAGTTGGCGGTGGGTGGTGATGACTAGCTGCCTTCCCTCTGGTCTTACACTGCTAAATTAGGGACGGCTAGCACAAATAGCCCTCGAGTAGCTTTGTGCGAAATTCCAAAACAAACAAACAAACAAAGACTACGGGGGCTTTATTGTTTGTTTACTTGTTTCGAAGATAATCACAAAGCTACACAAGGCGTTATCTGTGCTCTGCACACAACGGATATCGAAACCTGGTTTTTAGCGCTTTAAGTCCGTAAAAATACCGCTGTGCCACTGAGTGGACTTATGAATTGATAGTCAATCCCAGCTTTCATTGTTAAAGAGTAATCCAAAAGTTAGTGGTTGTTTGTTTGACAAACTGCCTTTCCTCTTATCAATGACTTCTAACTTAGCGATGGTTAGTGAGTAATCCAAAAGTTAGTGGTTGTTTGTTTGACAAACTGCCTTTCTTCTTATCAATGACTTCTAACTTAGCGATGGTTAGTGAGTAATTCAAAAGTTTGTGGTTGTTTGTTTGACAAACTGCCTTTCCTCTTATCAATGACTTCTAACTTAGCGATGGTTAGTGAGTAATCCAAAAGTTAGTGGTTGCTTGTTTGACAAACTGCCTTTCCTCTTATCAATGACTTTAACTTAGCGATGGTTGGTGAGTAATCCAAAAGTTAGTGGTTGCTTGTTTGACAAACTGCCTTTCCTCTTATCAATGACTTCTAACTTAGCGATGGTTAGTGAGTAATCCAAAAGTTAGTGGTTGCTTGTTTGACAAACTGCCTTTCCTCTTATCAATGACTTCTAACTTAGCGATGGTTAGTGAGTAATCCAAAAGTTAGTGGTTGCTTGTTTGACAAACTGCCTTTCCTCTTATCAATGACTTCTAACTTAGCGATGGTTGGTGAGTAATCAAAGTTAGTGGTTGCTTGTTTGACAAACTGCCTTTCCTCTTATCAATGACTTCTAACTTAGCGATGGTTAGTGAGTAATCCAAAGTTAGTGGTTGTTTGTTTGACAAACTGCCTTTCTTCTTATCAATGACTTCTAACTTAGCGATGGTTGGTGAGTAATCCAAAAGTTAGTGGTTGCTTGTTTGACAAACTGCCTTTCCTCTTACCAATGACTTCTAACTTAGCGATGGTTAGTGAGTAATCAAAAGTTAGTGGTTGCTTGTTTGACAAACTGCCTTTCCTCTTATCAATGACTTCTAACTTAGCGATGGTTGGTGAGTAATCAAAAGTTAGTGGTTGCTTGTTTGACAAACTGCCTTTCCTCTTATCAATGACTTCTAACTTAGCGATGGTTAGTGAGTAATCCAAAAGTTAGTGGTTGCTTGTTTGACAAACTGCCTTTCCTCTTATCAATGACTTCTAACTTAGCGATGGTTAGTGAGTAATCCAAAAGTTAGTGGTTGTTTGTTTGACAAACTGCCTTTCTTCTTATCAATGACTTCTAACTTAGCGATGGTTAGTGAGTAATCCAAAAGTTAGTGGTTGCTTGTTTGACAAACTGCCTTTCCTCTTATCAATGACTTCTAACTTAGCGATGGTTAGTGAGTAATCCAAAAGTTAGTGGTTGCTTGTCTGACAAACTGCCTTTCCTCTTATCAATGACTTCTAACTTAGCGATGGTTAGTGAGTAATCCAAAAGTTAGTGGTTCTTTGTTTGACAAACTGCCTTTCCTCTTATCAATGACTTCTAACTTAGCGATGGTTAGTGAGTAATCCAAAAGTTAGTGGTTGCTTGTTTGACAAACTGCCTTTCCTCTTATCAATGACTTCTAACTTAGCGATGGTTAGTGCACATAATTTTCAAGTATTTTTGCACAAAGTTAAACGAAACAAAAGAAATATAAAATTATTTTTGAACCATCGACAGCGGAGAGAAATACTAAAAGAGGACTTTTCATCCTTGTAGATGACAACTGTGAATGCTCTCAGTGGCCCATTCCTAGAAACATTGTCGAAGCAGATGCTCTTGAAGTAATCGTGACGATTACTGTCTATCATCCTGGTAAATTTGTATATCGTCTATAATACGATGACAGAGCTAAAGAGTTGAACTAGGTTACTGAATCCTATGATGATTATGAATATTGGCAGAAGAATCATCATTAAAGATAACTTTAATACCAAGAATCCATTCTGACCAGAAGTTGACTGAAACGGTATCACAGTGAATCCCAATGGAAGACAGAAATAATGCAAGACTTAAATAGAGTATTAAGGCCAGTAAAGTATAAGCTTAGGCCAAAAGCACAAAGTGAAATCAAGTAAAAGAAAGTACAATCCAACAGAATTAAAAAAACAACAGAGAGCAAGTAACTAAGTAATATTGGACAATTTCCGTCAATAGTTTGAGCCAGAACACGCTAGTATACTAAACCAAATTTGGAATCTGGAAAAAATAATGTAAAATATTATCAAGTAGATGTGAGATAGGAAAACCAAGGGTTGAATGGTGAATGAAGCCTTAGAACCGATTAAAAAAATGGTAATGCCTTCTTGCAGAAATCTACAAACCAAATACAAGAATATGGGTAGGTCTTCGTAAGACAGTCAGAGTAGGAACAGAGCTGATATATAGCTGGAAATTCTAGTGACATTGGGTGAAAAGAGAAGTATTGGATCCGACTCAATTTGCATAAGATACTCAAAATGAAAATTTTCTCCATAAAAGAGAAACTAAAGGTAGATGAAATGGTCAATTTTTTATTGGTGGAGGGGAAAATAGAGAAAGACTTTAAAGAATGGTGAATGGTAGTGTTGCCTTGACAGTTCATAAGTCACATACTGAATACATATAGACTAATATCAATGTATGTTTAATGCTCATTGAAAAGGTTTGAAGCAAACAAATCGGTGTTAGACCAAAGAGTTTCACAACTACAAATGTCGAGGCAGTCACACAGAGCATCCAGCTACATATGCAGACATCACTGTATCATAGCACTGTGCTAATGCGTTGCTTGAACTTGGCAGTGCCTACAAATGAGTGTATGGATACCCAATTTTTGTAATAAAATTAAAGGCCCTGTGAGCCTCGATCATTCCCCTTAATGGCTATTGGCTATGCTGATCAGCAGACATTAAGTGTTAAAATCTGGAAAATTGGGATATGAAATTTTATAATTGAGCTCGAAGTTACCATAATCATCTTTAATTAGTCTTCTTGTCTTTTTCGTATTTACAAAATACACAACTTATTTGACCAATGGATCTAAAGGTCCTGGAATGACATAATATATCTATAAGGATAATATAATCATTGGAAGCATCTTACTATTTGGTAGAGGGCCTGCAAGAAACCTTTGTTAGATTTCAAGATTATGGATGTTGGCTACTAAATATCATATAGTTTTTATTTACTTAAGCGGAGAGAAGAGTTCCACATAAGACCTTTATCACATATTATGGGTGTTATAATTGACTGCAGGCTGGCAATGTTTACATATATATTGATAATCTGAAAGAAAAATTAGTGAAATATACTGTAGCCTGGAAAGTACAGCAAAGGATCTTCATTACTCTGATGAGATCAACAGTCATGACCAAAGTAATGTATGAAATCCACTTCTGTGCGTCAGTATCAAAGTCTGCAATGACCAAGTTACAAAGAAAGCAGAATGCAAAGATGAGAATAGCATCAGAAGCAGCCAATCAGCACTTTTGATTTGGTTTCAGTAGCATTAGTACAATATAAATAATTTTAGCTAGCCAACCACTACTCAGAGCAGCCCCAATAAGTTTCCATATATACAATGCTAAAATATAGGGTTTGATGTCCCGCAATTGACACAGCAGGAAGTCCAATGTAACTTTGCCCTGAAACCACGATCATATCCTATCACCATTTGCCCAATAAAGACAGAGAAATTGGTCTGCCAGGGACCAGTAAGGCCAAGAAAGATGTCTAGGATATACGTCCACAGGAAAACATCAAAAAGATAAGCTAAATACAATGAAGATTGACTGTAGGATGTAGAAGGAAAGACAGGACTAATCAACACAGCCAACGTTATGGAATGGATATACTAGTAAAGACCAGCACTGATCATAGCAGTTAATGGACGTGACTGTATGGTCAGTAGCCATGTATAGAGAGGGACATCTAGTGTTTGAATGGTTAGCAACCAAAACTGAGGAATACATTTCAGCTGAGCAGAGTTTAAAGCGTGTTATGAAACAATTGTCCATTTGACCAGTAATAGTGCAGACCATGACAGAATCATACTCCCGAATAAAATCTATAAACCTCGTTACAATATTGAAGTAATGTTTTTGAAGGCTCATTAGATAATGATCTAAATTCTAGGATAGAACAATATATCATTCAAAATGAAAGTAGAAAGCCTAGTTTGTAAGGCACAACCCTTGGACAGTTTGATAACACATCTGATTGGGTAAATCAAATAGCAAGAAGATTTATAGAACAGAAGACGATGAAATAGAGGTCACACGAGATGTGGAGTGAGCGCAAAAGGACAAAAACTGTTTAACACAAACTAAATTACTCTGAACACTTTAAAAATGTTATTGGAGAAAGGCCAGTCTGTGCAACAGACAACTCGTCAAACATACACTAGTAATAAAATAACCTTATTCAGATTATTCACCTGGTGTTCAAAACTAGAGAAAATTTAAAAAGTCAGCACAATAATAAGTGATTACTTCAGTGAATTCAATAATTCAGTGTTAGGGACAGCATATCGCTACATGGATTACACATTTAGGAACATATTCTGACGGGATTATACATTACAGAAATACGAGTCGGAGCCAGCTTTTCACAGTATTTAAATAAATATACGAGAACATTATCTCACTAGCAATGTCAGATCAGCTATACTTGTTAATATAATAAGTACAACCTACAGAAACTGAATGGATCATAATCTTTAAGAAGGTTTAATTACACATTCTTTTTCAGGCTTATGTTACATGGGAGAATATGCTTTAGCCTGGGCAGCATGTTGTGAAGACGAATCAGCCTATAACATGTTGCTAAACCACGGTGCTAACCCTAACCTTCAGGATACATACGGCAATATGATTCTCCACGTTGTTGTTGTTCGAGATAAGTTGGTAAAGATAAACTGAATATTAATGTCGTTATTGTTCAAGATAAGTTGATAAAGTTAATTGAATAGTAATGTAGTTATTGTTCAAGAGAACTTGGTAAAGATAAACTGAATAATAATTTTGCTATTGTTCGACATAAGTTAGTAAAGATAAACGGAATATTAATGTCGTTATTGTTAGAGGTAAGTTAGTAAAGATAAACTGAATATTAATGTTGTCATTGCTTGATAGAAGTTGGTAAAGATAAACTGAATAATAATTTTATTATTGTTCGATAGAAGTTACTAAAGGTAAACTGAATATTAATATTGTTATTGTTCAAGATAAGTTGATAAAGATAACCTTAATATTAATATTGTTATTGTTCAAGATAAGTTGATAAAGATAAACTGTATATTAATGTTTTTATTGTACAAGGTAAGTTAGTAAATATAAAATGAATATTAATGTCGTTATTGTTTGATAGAAGTTAGTAAAGATAAATTGAATAGTAATGTCGTTATTGTTTGATAAACGTTAGTAAAGATAAACTGAATATTATTATTGTTAATTTCTTGATAAAAGTTAGTAATGATAAACTGAATATCAATGTTCTTATTGTTCGATAGAGTTAGAAAAGATAAACTGAATATTAATGTCGTTATTGTTCGAGAGAAGTTAGTAAAGATAAACTTAATATTCATGTCGTTATTGTTCGAGATAAGTTGATCAAGATAAACTGAATATTAATGTCGTTATTGTTCAAGATAAGTTGATAAAGTTAATTGAATAGTAATGTAGTTATTATTCAAGAGAAGTTGGTAAAGATAAACTGAATAATAATTTTGTTATTGTTCGATAAAAGTTAGGAAAGATGATCTGAATATTAATGTTGTTATTTTCTTGATAAAAGTTAGTAGTGATAAACTGAGTATAAATGTTGTTATTGTTTGATAAAGTTAGAAAAGATAAACTGAATATTAATTTTGTTATTGCTTGATAGAAGTTAGTAAAGATAAACTGAATATTGATGTTGTTATTGTTCGAGATAAGTTAGTAAAGATAAACGGAATATTAATGTTGTTATTGTTCGAGATAAGTTAATAAAGATAAGCTAAATATTAATGTTCTTATTGTTAGAAGTAAGATAATAAAGATAAAATGAATATTAATGTTGTTATTGTTCGAGAGAAGTTGGTAAAGATAAACTGAATATAAATGTTGTTACTGTTCGAGAGAAGTTGGTAAAAATAAACTGAATAATAATTTTGTTATTGTTCGATAGAAGTTACTAAAAGTAAACTGAATATTAATATTGTTATTGTTCGAGATAAGTTGATAAAGATAAACTGAATATTAATATTGTTATTGTTCGAGATAAGTTGATAAAGATAAACTGAATAGTAATGTCGTTATTGTTTGAGAGAAGTTCGTAAAGATAAACTGAATAGTAATTTTGTTATTGTTCGATAAACGTTAGTAAAGATAAACTGAATATTATTATTGTTAATTTCTTGATAAAAGTGAGAAATGATAAACTGAATATTAATGTTCTTATTGTTCGATAGAGTTAGAAAAGATAAACTAAATGTTAATGTTGTTATTGTTTGAGATAAGTTGATCAAGATAAACTGAATATTATTGTCGTTATTGTTCGAGATAAGTTGATAAAGATAAACTTAATAGTAATGTCGTTATTGTTTGATAGAAGTTAGTAAAGATAAACTGAATATTAATATTGTTATTGCTTGATAGAAGTTGGTAAAGATAAACTGAATATAAATGTCGTTATTGTTTGATAGAAGTTAGTAAAGATAAACTGAATATTAATGTTGTTATTCTTTGATTGAAGTTAGTAAAGATAAACTAAATATTAATATCGTTATTGTTCGAGATAAGTTAATAAAGATAAATTGAATATTAGTGTTCTTATTATTAGAGGTAAGTTAATAAAGATAAACTGAATATTAATGTCGTTATTGTTAGAGGTAAGTTAGTAAAGATAAACTGAATATTAATGTTGTCATTGCTTGATAGAAGTTGGTAAAGATAAACTGAATAATAATTTTATTATTGTTCGATAGAAGTTACTAAAGGTAAACTGAATATTAATATTGTTATTGTTCGAGATAAGTTGATAAAGATAACCTTAATATTAATATCGTTATTGTTCAAGATAAGTTGATAAAGATAAACTGTATATTAATGTTTTTATTGTTCAAGGTAAGTTAGTAAATATAAAATGAATATTAATGTCGTTATTGTTTGATAGAAGTTAGTAAAGATAAACTGAATAGTAATGTCGTTATTGTTCGAGAGAAGTTGATAAAGATAAACTTAATAGTAACGTCGTTATTGTTTGATAAACGTTAGTAAAGATAAACTGAATATTATTATTGTTAATTTCTTGATAAAAGTTAGTAATGATAAACTGAATATCAATGTTCTTATTGTTCGATAGAGTTAGAAAAGATAAACTGAATGTTAATGTTGTTATTTTCTTGATAAAACTTAGTAAAGATAAACTGAATATTAATTTTGTTATTGTTCGATAGAAGTTACTGAAAGTAAACTGAATATTAATATTGTTATTGTTCGAGATAAGTTGATAAAGATAAACTGAATAGTAATGTCGTTATTGTTCGAGAGAAGTTCGTAAAGATTAATTGAATAGTAATTTTGTTATTGTTCGATAAACGTTAGTAAAGATAAACTGAATATTATTATTGTTTAATTTCTTGATAAAAGTTATCAATGATAAACTGAATATTATTGTTGTTATTGCTTGATGGAAGTTGTTAAAGATAAACTGAATATTAATGTTGTTTTTGTTTGATAGAAGTTGGTAGAGATATATTGATGTTTCGTATTATTGTTCTTGTGTTAAAACTTTGAAAGCTAATTTTATTTTTCTTGTTGTTATTACTAGATAGACATGCTGGTAAAGATAAACTAATTGTTCATGTTGTTTATTGCTAGATAGACATGCTGGTAAAGATAAACTAATTGTTCATGTTGTTATTACTAGTTAGACATGCTGGTAAAGATAAACTAATTGTTCATGTTGTTTATTGCTAGATAGACATGCTGGTAAAGATAAACTAATTGTTCATGTTGTTATTACTAGATAGACATGCTGGTAAAGATAAACTAATTGTTCATGTTGTTATTACTAGTTAGACATGCTGGTAAAGATAAACTAATTGTTCATGTTGTTTATTACTAGTTAGACATGATGGTAAAGATAAACTAATTGTTCATGTTGTTTATTGCTAGATAGACATGCTGGTAAAGATAAACTAATTGTTCATGTTGTTATTACTAGTTAGACATGCTGGTAAAGATAAACTAATTGTTCATGTTGTTATTACTAGTTAGACATGCTGGTAAAGATAAACTAATTGTTCATGTTGTTATTACTAGTTAGACATGCTGGTAAAGATAAACTAATTGTTCATGTTGTTTATTGCTAGATAGACATGCTGGTAAAGATAAACTAATTGTTCATGTTGTTATTACTAGTTAGACATGCTGGTAAAGATAAACTAATTGTTCATGTTGTTTATTGCTAGATAGACATGCTGGTAAAGATAAACTAATTGTTCATGTTGTTATTACTAGCTAGACATGCTGGTAAAGATAAACTAATTGTTCATGTTGTTATTACTAGTTAGACATGCTGGTAAAGATAAACTAATTGTTCATGTTGTTATTACTAGTTAGACATGCTGGTAAAGATAAACTAATTGTTCATGTTGTTTATTACTAGTTAGACATGCTGGTAAAGATAAACTAATTGTTCATGTTGTTTATTACTAGTTAGACATGCTGGTAAAGATAAACTAATTGTTCATGTTGTTATTACTAGTTAGACATGCTGGTAAAGATAAACTAATTGTTCATGTTGTTGTTATTACTAGTTAGACATGCTGGTAAAGATAAACTAATTGTTCATGTTGTTTATTACTAGTTAGACATGCTGGTAAAGATAAACTAATTGTTCATGTTGTTATTACTAGTTAGACATGCTGGTAAAGATAAACTAATTGTTCATGTTGTTTATTACTAGTTAGACATGCTGGTAAAGATAAACTAATTGTTCATGTTGTTATTACTAGTGACATGCTGGTAAAGATAAACTAATTGTTCATGTTGTTATTACTAGTTAGACATGCTGGTAAAGATAAACTAATTGTTCATGTTGTTATTACTAGTTAGACATGCTGGTAAAGATAAACTAATTGTTCATGTTGTTATTACTAGTTAGACATGCTGGTAAAGATAAACTAATTGTTCATGTTGTTTATTACTAGTTAGACATGCTGGTAAAGATAAACTAATTGTTCATGTTGTTATTACTAGTTAGACATGCTGGTAAAGATAAACTAATTGTTCATGTTGTTATTACTAGTTAGACATGCTGGTAAAGATAAACTAATTGTTCATGTTGTTATTACTAGTTAGACATGCTGGTAAAGATAAACTAATTGTTCATGTTGTTATTACTAGTTAGACATGCTGGTAAAGATAAACTAATTGTTCATGTTGTTTATTACTAGTTAGACATGCTGGTAAAGATAAACTAATTGTTCATGTTGTTTATTACTAGTTAGACATGCTGGTAAAGATAAACTAATTGTTCATGTTGTTTATTACTAGTTAGACATGCTGGTAAAGATAAACTAATTGTTCATGTTGTTTATTACTAGTTAGACATGCTGGTAAAGATAAACTAATTGTTCATGTTGTTATTACTAGTTAGACATGCTGGTAAAGATAAACTAATTGTTCATGTTGTTTATTACTAGTTAGACATGCTGGTAAAGATAAACTAATTGTTCATGTTGTTTATTACTAGTTAGACATGCTGGTAAAGATAAACTAATTGTTCATGTTGTTTATTACTAGTTAGACATGCTGGTAAAGATAAACTAATTGTTCATGTTGTTATTACTAGTTAGACATGCTGGTAAAGATAAACTAATTGTTCATGTTGTTATTACTAGTTAGACATGCTGGTAAAGATAAACTAATTGTTCATGTTGTTTATTACTAGTTAGACATGCTGGTAAAGATAAACTAATTGTTCATGTTGTTATTACTAGTTAGACATGCTGGTAAAGATAAACTAATTGTTCATGTTGTTATTACTAGTTAGACATGCTGGTAAAGATAAACTAATTGTTCATGTTGTTATTACTAGTTAGACATGCTGGTAAAGATAAACTAATTGTTCATGTTGTTATTACTAGTTAGACATGCTGGTAAAGATAAACTAATTGTTCATGTTGTTATTACTAGTTAGACATGCTGGTAAAGATAAACTAATTGTTCATGTTGTTATTACTAGTTAGACATGCTGGTAAAGATAAACTAATTGTTCATGTTGTTATTACTAGTTAGACATGCTGGTAAAGATAAACTAATTGTTCATGTTGTTATTACTAGTTAGACATGCTGGTAAAGATAAACTAATTGTTCATGTTGTTATTACTAGTTAGACATGCTGGTAAAGATAAACTAATTGTTCATGTTGTTTATTACTAGTTAGACATGCTGGTAAAGATAAACTAATTGTTCATGTTGTTATTACTAGTTAGACATGCTGGTAAAGATAAACTAATTGTTCATGTTGTTTATTACTAGTTAGACATGCTGGTAAAGATAAACTAATTGTTCATGTTGTTATTACTAGTTAGACATGCTGGTAAAGATAAACTAATTGTTCATGTTGTTATTACTAGTTAGACATGCTGGTAAAGATAAACTAATTGTTCATGTTGTTATTACTAGTTAGACATGCTGGTAAAGATAAACTAATTGTTCATGTTGTTTATTACTAGTTAGACATGCTGGTAAAGATAAACTAATTGTTCATGTTGTTTATTACTAGTTAGACATGCTGGTAAAGATAAACTAATTGTTCATGTTGTTATTACTAGTTAGACATGCTGGTAAAGATAAACTAATTGTTCATGTTGTTATTACTAGTTAGACATGCTGGTAAAGATAAACTAATTGTTCATGTTGTTTATTACTAGTTAGACATGCTGGTAAAGATAAACTAATTGTTCATGTTGTTATTACTAGTTAGATGCTGGTAAAGATAAACTAATTGTTCTGTTGTATTACTAGATAAACATAATGGTAAAGATAAACAATTGTTCATGTTGTTATTACTAGTTAGACATGCTGGTAAAGATAAACTAATTGTTCATGTTGTTATTACTAGTTAGACATGCTGGTAAAGATAAACTAATTGTTCATGTTGTTATTACTAGTTAGACATGCTGGTAAAGATAAACTAATTGTTCATGTTGTTATTACTAGTTAGACATGCTGGTAAAGATAAACTAATTGTTCATGTTGTTATTACTAGTTAGACATGCTGGTAAAGATAAACTAATTGTTCATGTTGTTATTACTAGTTAGACATGCTGGTAAAGATAAACTAATTGTTCATGTTGTTTATTACTAGTTAGACATGCTGGTAAAGATAAACTAATTGTTCATGTTGTTATTACTAGTTAGACATGCTGGTAAAGATAAACTAATTGTTCATGTTGTTTATTACTAGACATTAGACATGCTGGTAAAGATAAACTAATTGTTCATGTTGTTTATTACTAGTTAGACATGCTGGTAAAGATAAACTAATTGTTCATGTTGTTTATTACTAGTTAGACATGCTGGTAAAGATAAACTAATTGTTCATGTTGTTTATTACTAGTTAGACATGCTGGTAAAGATAAACTAATTGTTCATGTTGTTTATTACTAGTTAGACATGCTGGTAAAGATAAACTAATTGTTCATGTTGTTTATTACTAGTTAGACATGCTGGTAAAGATAAACTAATTGTTCATGTTGTTTATTACTAGTTAGACATGCTGGTAAAGATAAACTAATTGTTCATGTTGTTTATTACTAGTTAGACATGCTGGTAAAGATAAACTAATTGTTCATGTTGTTTATTACTAGTTAGACATGCTGGTAAAGATAAACTAATTGTTCATGTTGTTATTACTAGTTAGACATGCTGGTAAAGATAAACTAATTGTTCATGTTGTTATTACTAGTTAGACATGCTGGTAAAGATAAACTAATTGTTCATGTTGTTTATTACTAGTTAGACATGCTGGTAAAGATAAACTAATTGTTCATGTTGTTTATTACTAGTTAGACATGCTGGTAAAGATAAACTAATTGTTCATGTTGTTTATTACTAGTTAGACATGCTGGTAAAGATAAACTAATTGTTCATGTTGTTTATTACTAGTTAGACATGCTGGTAAAGATAAACTAATTGTTCATGTTGTTATTACTAGTTAGACATGCTGGTAAAGATAAACTAATTGTTCATGTTGTTATTACTAGTTAGACATGCTGGTAAAGATAAACTAATTGTTCATGTTGTTATTACTAGTTCATTAGACATGCTGGTAAAGATAAACTAATTGTTCATGTTGTTATTACTAGTTAGACATGCTGGTAAAGATAAACTAATTGTTCATGTTGTTTATTACTAGCTAGACATGCTGGTAAAGATAAACTAATTGTTCATGTTGTTATTACTAGTCTGGTAAGATAAACTAATTGTTCATGTTGTTATTACTAGTTAGACATGCTGGTAAAGATAAACTAATTGTTCATGTTGTTATTACTAGTTAGACATGCTGGTAAAGATAAACTAATTGTTCATGTTGTTTATTACTAGTTAGACATGCTGGTAAAGATAAACTAATTGTTCATGTTGTTATTACTAGTTAGACATGCTGGTAAAGATAAACTAATTGTTCATGTTGTTTATTACTAGTTAGACATGCTGGTAAAGATAAACTAATTGTTCATGTTGTTATTACTAGTTAGACATGCTGGTAAAGATAAACTAATTGTTCATGTTGTTTATTACTAGTTAGACATGCTGGTAAAGATAAACTAATTGTTCATGTTGTTATTACTAGTTAGACATGCTGGTAAAGATAAACTAATTGTTCATGTTGTTTATTGCTAGATAGACATGCTGGTAAAGATAAACTAATTGTTCATGTTGTTATTACTAGTTAGACATGCTGGTAAAGATAAACTAATTGTTCATGTTGTTTATTACTAGTTAGACATGCTGGTAAAGATAAACTAATTGTTCATGTTGTTATTACTAGTTAGACATGCTGGTAAAGATAAACTAATTGTTCATGTTGTTTATTACTAGTTAGACATGCTGGTAAAGATAAACTAATTGTTCATGTTGTTATTACTAGTTAGACATGCTGGTAAAGATAAACTAATTGTTCATGTTGTTTATTACTAGTTAGACATGCTGGTAAAGATAAACTAATTGTTCATGTTGTTTATTACTAGTTAGACATGCTGGTAAAGATAAACTAATTGTTCATGTTGTTTATTACTAGTTAGACATGCTGGTAAAGATAAACTAATTGTTCATGTTGTTATTACTAGTTAGACATGCTGGTAAAGATAAACTAATTGTTCATGTTGTTTATTACTAGTTAGACATGCTGGTAAAGATAAACTAATTGTTCATGTTGTTTATTACTAGTTAGACATGCTGGTAAAGATAAACTAATTGTTCATGTTGTTTATTACTAGTTAGACATGCTGGTAAAGATAAACTAATTGTTCATGTTGTTATTACTAGTTAGACATGCTGGTAAAGATAAACTAATTGTTCATGTTGTTTATTACTAGTTAGACATGCTGGTAAAGATAAACTAATTGTTCATGTTGTTTATTACTAGTTAGACATGCTGGTAAAGATAAACTAATTGTTCATGTTGTTTATTATAGTTAGACATGCTGGTAAAGATAAACTAATTGTTCATGTTGTTATTACTAGTTAGACATGCTGGTAAAGATAAACTAATTGTTCATGTTGTTATTACTAGTTAGACATGCTGGTAAAGATAAACTAATTGTTCATGTTGTTATTACTAGTTAGACATGCTGGTAAAGATAAACTAATTGTTCATGTTGTTATTACTAGTTAGACATGCTGGTAAAGATAAACTAATTGTTCATGTTGTTATTACTAGTTAGACATGCTGGTAAAGATAAACTAATTGTTCATGTTGTTTATTACTAGTTAGACATGCTGGTAAAGATAAACTAATTGTTCATGTTGTTATTACTAGTTAGACATGCTGGTAAAGATAAACTAATTGTTCATGTTGTTATTACTAGTTAGACATGCTGGTAAAGATAAACTAATTGTTCATGTTGTTATTACTAGTTAGACATGCTGGTAAAGATAAACTAATTGTTCATGTTGTTTATTACTAGTTAGACATGCTGGTAAAGATAAACTAATTGTTCATGTTGTTTATTACTAGTTAGACATGCTGGTAAAGATAAACTAATTGTTCATGTTGTTATTACTAGTTAGACATGCTGGTAAAGATAAACTAATTGTTCATGTTGTTATTACTAGTTAGACATGCTGGTAAAGATAAACTAATTGTTCATGTTGTTTATTACTAGTTAGACATGCTGGTAAAGATAAACTAATTGTTCATGTTGTTTATTACTAGTTAGACATGCTGGTAAAGATAAACTAATTGTTCATGTTGTTTATTACTAGTTAGACATGCTGGTAAAGATAAACTAATTGTTCATGTTGTTATTACTAGTTAGACATGCTGGTAAAGATAAACTAATTGTTCATGTTGTTATTACTAGTTAGACATGCTGGTAAAGATAAACTAATTGTTCATGTTGTTATTACTAGTTAGACATGCTGGTAAAGATAAACTAATTGTTCATGTTGTTTATTACTAGTTAGACATGCTGGTAAAGATAAACTAATTGTTCATGTTGTTTATTACTAGTTAGACATGCTGGTAAAGATAAACTAATTGTTCATGTTGTTTATTACTAGTTAGACATGCTGGTAAAGATAAACTAATTGTTCATGTTGTTATTACTAGTTAGACATGCTGGTAAAGATAAACTAATTGTTCATGTTGTTATTACTAGTTAGACATGCTGGTAAAGATAAACTAATTGTTCATGTTGTTATTACTAGTTAGACATGCTGGTAAAGATAAACTAATTGTTCATGTTGTTTATTGCTAGATAGACATGCTGGTAAAGATAAACTAATTGTTCATGTTGTTTATTGCTAGATAAACTAGACATGCTGGTAAAGATAAACTAATTGTTCATGTTGTTATTACTAGTTAGACATGCTGGTAAAGATAAACTAATTGTTCATGTTGTTATTACTAGTTAGACATGCTGGTAAAGATAAACTAATTGTTCATGTTGTTATTACTAGTTAGACATGCTGGTAAAGATAAACTAATTGTTCATGTTGTTATTACTAGTTAGACATGCTGGTAAAGATAAACTAATTGTTCATGTTGTTTATTACTAGTTAGACATGCTGGTAAAGATAAACTAATTGTTCATGTTGTTATTACTAGTTAGACATGCTGGTAAAGATAAACTAATTGTTCATGTTGTTATTACTAGTTAGACATGCTGGTAAAGATAAACTAATTGTTCATGTTGTTATTACTAGTTAGACATGCTGGTAAAGATAAACTAATTGTTCATGTTGTTTATTACTAGTTAGACATGCTGGTAAAGATAAACTAATTGTTCATGTTGTTTATTACTAGTTAGACATGCTGGTAAAGATAAACTAATTGTTCATGTTGTTATTACTAGTTAGACATGCTGGTAAAGATAAACTAATTGTTCATGTTGTTATTACTAGTTAGACATGCTGGTAAAGATAAACTAATTGTTCATGTTGTTTATTACTAGAGTAGACATGCTGGTA
The DNA here is from genome assembly GCF_004210375.1 of Tachypleus tridentatus. NCBI lineage: Eukaryota > Metazoa > Arthropoda > Merostomata > Xiphosura > Limulidae > Tachypleus > Tachypleus tridentatus. Next base: position 111,779,694 of record NC_134831.1, read on the forward strand.
AAGATAAACTAATTGTTCATGTTGTTATTACTAGTTAGACATGCTGGTAAAGATAAACTAATTGTTCATGTTGTTTATTACTAGTTAGACATGCTGGTAAAGATAAACTAATTGTTCATGTTGTTAATTGTTCATTTGTTTACTAGTTAGACATGCTGGTAAAGATAAACTAATTGTTCATGTTGTTATTACTAGTTAGACATGCTGGTAAAGATAAACTAATTGTTCATGTTGTTATTACTAGTTAGACATGCTGGTAAAGATAAACTAATTGTTCATGTTGTTATTACTAGTTAGACATGCTGGTAAAGATAAACTAATTGTTCATGTTGTTTATTACTAGTTAGACATGCTGGTAAAGATAAACTAATTGTTCATGTTGTTTATTACTAGTTAGACATGCTGGTAAAGATAAACTAATTGTTCATGTTGTTTATTACTAGTTAGACATGCTGGTAAAGATAAACTAATTGTTCATGTTGTTATTACTAGTTAGACATGCTGGTAAAGATAAACTAATTGTTCATGTTGTTTATTACTAGTTAGACATGCTGGTAAAGATAAACTAATTGTTCATGTTGTTATTACTAGTTAGACATGCTGGTAAAGATAAACTAATTGTTCATGTTGTTATTACTAGTTAGACATGCTGGTAAAGATAAACTAATTGTTCATGTTGTTTATTACTAGTTAGACATGCTGGTAAAGATAAACTAATTGTTCATGTTGTTATTACTAGTTAGACATGCTGGTAAAGATAAACTAATTGTTCATGTTGTTATTACTAGTTAGACATGCTGGTAAAGATAAACTAATTGTTCATGTTGTTTATTACTAGTTAGACATGCTGGTAAAGATAAACTAATTGTTCATGTTGTTTATTACTAGTTAGACATGCTGGTAAAGATAAACTAATTGTTCATGTTGTTTTATTACTAGTTAGACATGCTGGTAAAGATAAACTAATTGTTCATGTTGTTTATTACTAGTTAGACATGCTGGTAAAGATAAACTAATTGTTCATGTTGTTATTACTAGTTAGACATGCTGGTAAAGATAAACTAATTGTTCATGTTGTTATTACTAGTTAGACATGCTGGTAAAGATAAACTAATTGTTCATGTTGTTTATTAGATAGACATGCTGGTAAAGATAAACTAGTTAGACATGCTGGGTAAAGATAAACTAATTGTTCATGTTGTTTATTACTAGTTAGACATGCTGGTAAAGATAAACTAATTGTTCATGTTGTTATTACTAGTTAGACATGCTGGTAAAGATAAACTAATTGTTCATGTTGTTATTACTAGTTAGACATGCTGGTAAAGATAAACTAATTGTTCATGTTGTTATTACTAGTTAGACATGCTGGTAAAGATAAACTAATTGTTCATGTTGTTATTACTAGTTAGACATGCTGGTAAAGATAAACTAATTGTTCATGTTGTTTATTACTAGTTAGACATGCTGGTAAAGATAAACTAATTGTTCATGTTGTTTATTACTAGTTAGACATGCTGGTAAAGATAAACTAATTGTTCATGTTGTTTATTACTAGTTAGACATGCTGGTAAAGATAAACTAATTGTTCATGTTGTTATTACTAGTTAGACATGCTGGTAAAGATAAACTAATTGTTCATGTTGTTATTACTAGTTAGACATGCTGGTAAAGATAAACTAATTGTTCATGTTGTTATTACTAGTTAGACATGCTGGTAAAGATAAACTAATTGTTCATGTTGTTTATTACTAGTTAGACATGCTGGTAAAGATAAACTAATTGTTCATGTTGTTTATTTAGTTAGACATGCTGGTAAAGATAAACTAATTGTTCAGATTACTAGTTATGCTGGTAAAGATAAACTAATTGTTCATGTTGTTATTACTAGTTAGACATGCTGGTAAAGATAAACTAATTGTTCATGTTGTTATTACTAGTTAGACATGCTGGTAAAGATAAACTAATTGTTCATGTTGTTATTACTAGTTAGACATGCTGGTAAAGATAAACTAATTGTTCATGTTGTTTATTACTAGTTAGACATGCTGGTAAAGATAAACTAATTGTTCATGTTGTTTATTACTAGTTAGACATGCTGGTAAAGATAAACTAATTGTTCATGTTGTTTATTACTAGTTAGACATGCTGGTAAAGATAAACTAATTGTTCATGTTGTTATTACTAGTTAGACATGCTGGTAAAGATAAACTAATTGTTCATGTTGTTATTACTAGTTAGACATGCTGGTAAAGATAAACTAATTGTTCATGTTGTTTATTACTAGTTAGACATGCTGGTAAAGATAAACTAATTGTTCATGTTGTTTATTACTAGTTAGACATGCTGGTAAAGATAAACTAATTGTTCATGTTGTTATTACTAGTTAGACATGCTGGTAAAGATAAACTAATTGTTCATGTTGTTTATTACTAGTTAGACATGCTGGTAAAGATAAACTAATTGTTCATGTTGTTTATTACTAGTTAGACATGCTGGTAAAGATAAACTAATTGTTCATGTTGTTATTACTAGTTAAAGATAAACTAATTGTTCTGGTTAAAGATAAACTAATTGTTCATGTTGTTTATTACTACATGCTGGTAAAGATAAACTAATTGTTCATGTTGTTATTACTAGTGACATGCTGGTAAAGATAAACTAATTGTTCATGTTGTTTATTACTAGTTAGACATGCTGGTAAAGATAAACTAATTGTTCATGTTGTTATTACTAGTTAGACATGCTGGTAAAGATAAACTAATTGTTCATGTTGTTATTACTAGTTAGACATGCTGGTAAAGATAAACTAATTGTTCATGTTGTTATTACTAGTTAGACATGCTGGTAAAGATAAACTAATTGTTCATGTTGTTATTACTAGTTAGACATGCTGGTAAAGATAAACTAATTGTTCATGTTGTTATTACTAGTTAGACATGCTGGTAAAGATAAACTAATTGTTCATGTTGTTATTACTAGTTAGACATGCTGGTAAAGATAAACTAATTGTTCATGTTGTTATTACTAGTTAGACATGCTGGTAAAGATAAACTAATTGTTCATGTTGTTATTACTAGTTAGACATGCTGGTAAAGATAAACTAATTGTTCATGTTGTTTATGCTGGTAAAGATAAACTAATTGTTCATGTTGTTTATTACTATAGACATGCTGGTAAAGATAAACTAATTGTTCATGTTGTTTATTACTAGTTAGACATGCTGGTAAAGATAAACTAATTGTTCATGTTGTTTATTACTAGTTAGACATGCTGGTAAAGATAAACTAATTGTTCATGTTGTTATTACTAGTTAGACATGCTGGTAAAGATAAACTAATTGTTCATGTTGTTATTACTAGTTAGACATGCTGGTAAAGATAAACTAATTGTTCATGTTGTTTATTACTAGTTAGACATGCTGGTAAAGATAAACTAATTGTTCATGTTGTTTATTACTAGTTAGACATGCTGGTAAAGATAAACTAATTGTTCATGTTGTTATTACTAGTTAGACATGCTGGTAAAGATAAACTAATTGTTCATGTTGTTATTACTAGTTAGACATGCTGGTAAAGATAAACTAATTGTTCATGTTGTTATTACTAGTTAGACATGCTGGTAAAGATAAACTAATTGTTCATGTTGTTATTACTAGTTAGACATGCTGGTAAAGATAAACTAATTGTTCATGTTGTTTATTACTAGTTAGACATGCTGGTAAAGATAAACTAATTGTTCATGTTGTTTATTACTAGTTAGACATGCTGGTAAAGATAAACTAATTGTTCATGTTGTTATTACTAGTTAGACATGCTGGTAAAGATAAACTAATTGTTCATGTTGTTATTACTAGTTAGACATGCTGGTAAAGATAAACTAATTGTTCATGTTGTTATTACTAGTTAGACATGCTGGTAAAGATAAACTAATTGTTCATGTTGTTTTATTACTAGTGACATGCTGTAAAGATAAACTAATTGTTCATGTTGTTTATTACTAGTTAGACATGCTGGTAAAGATAAACTAATTGTTCATGTTGTTTATTACTAGTTAGACATGCTGGTAAAGATAAACTAATTGTTCATGTTGTTTATTACTAGTTAGACATGCTGGTAAAGATAAACTAATTGTTCATGTTGTTATTACTAGTTAGACATGCTGGTAAAGATAAACTAATTGTTCATGTTGTTATTACTAGTTAGACATGCTGGTAAAGATAAACTAATTGTTCATGTTGTTATTACTAGTTAGACATGCTGGTAAAGATAAACTAATTGTTCATGTTGTTATTACTAGTTAGACATGCTGGTAAAGATAAACTAATTGTTCATGTTGTTATTACTAGTTAGACATGCTGGTAAAGATAAACTAATTGTTCATTGTTGTTTATTACTAGTTAGACATGCTGGTAAAGATAAACTAATTGTTCATGTTGTTTATTACTAGTTAGACATGCTGGTAAAGATAAACTAATTGTTCATGTTGTTTATTACTAGTTAGACATGCTGGTAAAGATAAACTAATTGTTCATGTTGTTTATTACTAGTTAGACATGCTGGTAAAGATAAACTAATTGTTCATGTTGTTATTACTAGTTAGACATGCTGGTAAAGATAAACTAATTGTTCATGTTGTTATTACTAGTTAGACATGCTGGTAAAGATAAACTAATTGTTCATGTTGTTTATTACTAGTTAGACATGCTGGTAAAGATAAACTAATTGTTCATGTTGTTATTACTAGTTAGACATGCTGGTAAAGATAAACTAATTGTTCATGTTGTTTATTACTAGTTAGACATGCTGGTAAAGATAAACTAATTGTTCATGTTGTTATTACTAGTTAGACATGCTGGTAAAGATAAACTAATTGTTCATGTTGTTATTACTAGTTAGACATGCTGGTAAAGATAAACTAATTGTTCATGTTGTTATTACTAGTTAGACATGCTGGTAAAGATAAACTAATTGTTCATGTTGTTATTACTAGTTAGACATGCTGGTAAAGATAAACTAATTGTTCATGTTGTTTATTACTAGTTAGACATGCTGGTAAAGATAAACTAATTGTTCATGTTGTTTATTACTAGTTAGACATGCTGGTAAAGATAAACTAATTGTTCATGTTGTTTATTACTAGTTAGACATGCTGGTAAAGATAAACTAATTGTTCATGTTGTTTATTACTAGTTAGACATGCTGGTAAAGATAAACTAATTGTTCATGTTGTTTATTACTAGTTAGACATGCTGGTAAAGATAAACTAATTGTTCATGTTGTTATTACTAGTTAGACATGCTGGTAAAGATAAACTAATTGTTCATGTTGTTTATTACTAGTTAGACATGCTGGTAAAGATAAACTAATTGTTCATGTTGTTATTACTAGTTAGACATGCTGGTAAAGATAAACTAATTGTTCATGTTGTTTATTACTAGTTAGACATGCTGGTAAAGATAAACTAATTGTTCATGTTGTTTATTACTAGTTAGACATGCTGGTAAAGATAAACTAATTGTTCATGTTGTTATTACTAGTTAGACATGCTGGTAAAGATAAACTAATTGTTCATGTTGTTATTACTAGTTAGACATGCTGGTAAAGATAAACTAATTGTTCATGTTGTTTATTACTAGTTAGACATGCTGGTAAAGATAAACTAATTGTTCATGTTGTTTATTACTAGTTAGACATGCTGGTAAAGATAAACTAATTGTTCATGTTGTTATTACTAGTTAGACATGCTGGTAAAGATAAACTAATTGTTCATGTTGTTATTACTAGTTAGACATGCTGGTAAAGATAAACTAATTGTTCATGTTGTTATTACTAGTTAGACATGCTGGTAAAGATAAACTAATTGTTCATGTTGTTTTATTACTAGTTAGACATGCTGGTAAAGATAAACTAATTGTTCATGTTGTTATTACTAGTTAGACATGCTGGTAAAGATAAACTAATTGTTCATGTTGTTTATTACTAGTTAGACATGCTGGTAAAGATAAACTAATTGTTCATGTTGTTTATTACTAGTTAGACATGCTGGTAAAGATAAACTAATTGTTCATGTTGTTTATTACTAGTTAGACATGCTGGTAAAGATAAACTAATTGTTCATGTTGTTATTTGCTAGTTAGACATGCTGGTAAAGATAAACTAATTGTTCATGTTGTTATTACTAGTTAGACATGCTGGTAAAGATAAACTAATTGTTCATGTTGTTATTACTAGTTAGACATGCTGGTAAAGATAAACTAATTGTTCATGTTGTTTATTACTAGTTAGACATGCTGGTAAAGATAAACTAATTGTTCATGTTGTTTATTACTAGTTAGACATGCTGGTAAAGATAAACTAATTGTTCATGTTGTTATTACTAGTTAGACATGCTGGTAAAGATAAACTAATTGTTCATGTTGTTATTACTAGTTAGACATGCTGGTAAAGATAAACTAATTGTTCATGTTACTTATTACTAGTTAGACATGCTGGTAAAGATAAACTAATTGTTCATGTTGTTATTACTAGTTAGACATGCTGGTAAAGATAAACTAATTGTTCATGTTGTTATTACTAGTTAGACATGCTGGTAAAGATAAACTAATTGTTCATGTTGTTTATTGCTAGTTAGACATGCTGGTAAAGATAAACTAATTGTTCATGTTGTTTATTACTAGTTAGACATGCTGGTAAAGATAAACTAATTGTTCATGTTGTTTATTACTAAAGATAAACTAATTGTTCATGTTGTTTATTACATGCTGGTAAAGATAAACTAATTGTTCATGTTGTTTATTACTAGTTAGACATGCTGGTAAAGATAAACTAATTGTTCATGTTGTTTATTACTAGTTAGACATGCTGGTAAAGATAAACTAATTGTTCATGTTGTTATTACTAGTTAGACATGCTGGTAAAGATAAACTAATTGTTCATGTTGTTATTACTAGTTAGACATGCTGGTAAAGATAAACTAATTGTTCATGTTGTTTATTACTAGTTAGACATGCTGGTAAAGATAAACTAATTGTTCATGTTGTTTATTACTAGTTAGACATGCTGGTAAAGATAAACTAATTGTTCATGTTGTTTATTACTAGTTAGACATGCTGGTAAAGATAAACTAATTGTTCATGTTGTTTATTACTAGTTAGACATGCTGGTAAAGATAAACTAATTGTTCATGTTGTTATTACTAGTTAGACATGCTGGTAAAGATAAACTAATTGTTCATGTTGTTTATTACTAGTTAGACATGCTGGTAAAGATAAACTAATTGTTCATGTTGTTTATTACTAGTTAGACATGCTGGTAAAGATAAACTACTGTTGTTTTTATTACTAGTTAGACATGCTGGTAAAGATAAACTAATTGTTCATGTTGTTATTACTAGTTAGACATGCTGGTAAAGATAAACTAATTGTTCATGTTGTTTATTACTAGTTAGACATGCTGGTAAAGATAAACTAATTGTTCATGTTGTTATTACTAGTTAGACATGCTGGTAAAGATAAACTAATTGTTCATGTTGTTTATTACTAGTTAGACATGCTGGTAAAGATAAACTAATTGTTCATGTTGTTTATTACTAGATAGACATGCTGGTAAAGATAAACTAATTGTTCATGTTGTTATTACTAGTTAGACATGCTGGTAAAGATAAACTAATTGTTCATGTTGTTTATTACTAGTTAGACATGCTGGTAAAGATAAACTAATTGTTCATGTTGTTTATTACTAGTTAGACATGCTGGTAAAGATAAACTAATTGTTCATGTTGTTTTACTAGTTAGACTAGTTAGACATGCTGGTAAAGATAAACTAATTGTTCATGTTGTTATTACTAGTTAGACATGCTGGTAAAGATAAACTAATTGTTCATGTTGTTTATTACTAGTTAGACATGCTGGTAAAGATAAACTAATTGTTCATGTTGTTATTACTAGTTAGACATGCTGGTAAAGATAAACTAATTGTTCATGTTGTTTATTACTAGTTAGACATGCTGGTAAAGATAAACTAATTGTTCATGTTGTTTATTACTAGTTAGACATGCTGGTAAAGATAAACTAATTGTTCATGTTGTTTATTACTAGTTAGACATGCTGGTAAAGATAAACTAATTGTTCATGTTGTTTATTACTAGTTAGACATGCTGGTAAAGATAAACTAATTGTTCATGTTGTTATTACTAGTTAGACATGCTGGTAAAGATAAACTAATTGTTCATGTTGTTTATTACTAGTTAGACATGCTGGTAAAGATAAACTAATTGTTCATGTTGTTTATTACTAGTTAGACATGCTGGTAAAGATAAACTAATTGTTCATGTTGTTATTACTAGTTAGACATGCTGGTAAAGATAAACTAATTGTTCATGTTGTTTATTACTAGTTAGACATGCTGGTAAAGATAAACTAATTGTTCATGTTGTTTATTACTAGATAGACATGCTGGTAAAGATAAACTAATTGTTCATGTTGTTTATTACTAGATAGACATGCTGGTAAAGATAAACTAATTGTTCATGTTGTTATTACTAGTTAGACATGCTGGTAAAGATAAACTAATTGTTCATGTTGTTTATTACTAGTTAGACATGCTGGTAAAGATAAACTAATTGTTCATGTTGTTTATTACTAGTTAGACATGCTGGTAAAGATAAACTAATTGTTCATGTTGTTAGACATTACTAGTTGTTCATGTTGTTATTACTATGCTGGTAAAGATAAACTAATTGTTCATGTTGTTATTACTAGTTAGACATGCTGGTAAAGATAAACTAATTGTTCATGTTGTTATTACTAGTTAGACATGCTGGTAAAGATAAACTAATTGTTCATGTTGTTTATTACTAGTTAGACATGCTGGTAAAGATAAACTAATTGTTCATGTTGTTATTACTAGTTAGACATGCTGGTAAAGATAAACTAATTGTTCATGTTGTTTATTACTAGTTAGACATGCTGGTAAAGATAAACTAATTGTTCATGTTGTTATTACTAGTTAGACATGCTGGTAAAGATAAACTAATTGTTCATGTTGTTATTACTAGTTAGACATGCTGGTAAAGATAAACTAATTGTTCATGTTGTTTATTACTAGTTAGACATGCTGGTAAAGATAAACTAATTGTTCATGTTGTTATTACTAGTTAGACATGCTGGTAAAGATAAACTAATTGTTCATGTTGTTATTACTAGTTAGACATGCTGGTAAAGATAAACTAATTGTTCATGTTGTTATTACTAGTTAGACATGCTGGTAAAGATAAACTAATTGTTCATGTTGTTTTATTACTAGATAGACATGCTGGTAAAGATAAACTAATTGTTCATGTTGTTATTACTAGTTAGACATGCTGGTAAAGATAAACTAATTGTTCATGTTGTTATTACTAGTTAGACATGCTGGTAAAGATAAACTAATTGTTCATGTTGTTATTACTAGTTAGACATGCTGGTAAAGATAAACTAATTGTTCATGTTGTTTATTACTAGTTAGACATGCTGGTAAAGATAAACTAATTGTTCATGTTGTTATTACTAGTTAGACATGCTGGTAAAGATAAACTAATTGTTCATGTTGTTTATTACTAGTTGACATGCTGGTAAAGATAAACTAATTGTTCATGTTGTTATTACTAGTTAGACATGCTGGTAAAGATAAACTAATTGTTCATGTTGTTACTATTACTAGTTAGACATGCTGGTAAAGATAAACTAATTGTTCATGTTTGTTTAGACATGCTGGTAAAGATTAATTGCTAGACATAGATTACTAGTTAGACATGCTGGTAAAGATAAACTAATTGTTCATGTTGTTATTACTAGTTAGACATGCTGGTAAAGATAAACTAATTGTTCATGTTGTTATTACTAGTTAGACATGCTGGTAAAGATAAACTAATTGTTCATGTTGTTTATTACTAGTTAGACATGCTGGTAAAGATAAACTAATTGTTCATGTTGTTTATTACTAGTTAGACATGCTGGTAAAATAAACTAATTGTTCATGTTGTTTATTACTAGTTAGACATGCTGGTAAAGATAAACTAATTGTTCATGTTGTTATTACTAGTTAGACATGCTGGTAAAGATAAACTAATTGTTCATGTTGTTATTACTAGTTAGACATGCTGGTAAAGATAAACTAATTGTTCATGTTGTTTATTACTAGTTAGACATGCTGGTAAAGATAAACTAATTGTTCATGTTGTTTATTACTAGTTAGACATGATGGTAAAGATAAACTAATTGTTCATGTTGTTTATTGCTAGATAGACATGCTGGTAAAGATAAACTAATTGTTCATGTTGTTATTACTAGTTAGACATGCTGGTAAAGATAAACTAATTGTTCATGTTGTTATTACTAGTTAGACATGCTGGTAAAGATAAACTAATTGTTCATGTTGTTATTACTAGTTAGACATGCTGGTAAAGATAAACTAATTGTTCATGTTGTTTATTACTAGTTAGACATGCTGGTAAAGATAAACTAATTGTTCATGTTGTTATTACTAGTTAGACATGCTGGTAAAGATAAACTAATTGTTCATGTTGTTTATTGCTAGATAGACATGCTGGTAAAGATAAACTAATTGTTCATGTTGTTATTACTAGCTAGACATGCTGGTAAAGATAAACTAATTGTTCATGTTGTTATTACTAGTTAGACATGCTGGTAAAGATAAACTAATTGTTCATGTTGTTATTACTAGTTAGACATGCTGGTAAAGATAAACTAATTGTTCATGTTGTTTATTACTAGTTAGACATGCTGGTAAAGATAAACTAATTGTTCATGTTGTTTATTACTAGTTAGACATGCTGGTAAAGATAAACTAATTGTTCATGTTGTTATTACTAGTTAGACATGCTGGTAAAGATAAACTAATTGTTCATGTTGTTATTACTAGTTAGACATGCTGGTAAAGATAAACTAATTGTTCATGTTGTTTATTACTAGTTAGACATGCTGGTAAAGATAAACTAATTGTTCATGTTGTTATTACTAGTTAGACATGCTGGTAAAGATAAACTAATTGTTCATGTTGTTTATTACTAGTTAGACATGATGGTAAAGATAAACTAATTGTTCATGTTGTTTATTGCTAGATAGACATGCTGGTAAAGATAAACTAATTGTTCATGTTGTTATTACTAGTTAGACATGCTGGTAAAGATAAACTAATTGTTCATGTTGTTATTACTAGTTAGACATGCTGGTAAAGATAAACTAATTGTTCATGTTGTTATTACTAGTTAGACATGCTGGTAAAGATAAACTAATTGTTCATGTTGTTTATTGCTAGATAGACATGCTGGTAAAGATAAACTAATTGTTCATGTTGTTTATTGCTAGATAGACATGCTGGTAAAGATAAACTAATTGTTCATGTTGTTTATTACTAGTTAGACATGCTGGTAAAGATAAACTAATTGTTCATGTTGTTTATTACTAGATAGACATGCTGGTAAAGATAAACTAATTGTTCATGTTGTTTATTACTAGTTAGACATGCTGGTAAAGATAAACTAATTGTTCATGTTGTTTATTACTAGTTAGACATGCTGGTAAAGATAAACTAATTGTTCATGTTGTTATTACTAGTTAGACATGCTGGTAAAGATAAACTAATTGTTCATTTTGTTATTACTAGTTAGACATGCTGGTAAAGATAAACTAATTGTTCATGTTGTTTATTGCTAGATAGACATGCTGGTAAAGATAAACTAATTGTTCATGTTGTTTATTGCTAGTTAGACATGCTGGTAAAGATAAACTAATTGTTCATGTTGTTTATTACTAGTTAGACATGCTGGTAAAGATAAACTAATTGTTCATGTTGTTTATTACTAGTTAGACATGCTGGTAAAGATAAACTAATTGTTCATGTTGTTTATTGCTAGATAGACATGCTGGTAAAGATAAACTAATTGTTCATGTTCAATCTATGGGTCATTATTTCGATTCTTAATTCCGAATATACTCGACTTTTCAGCCGGGGTGCTTTATAATGTTGGTAAACAGTAGCCCTTAAGTTGTTCATATTAACTAACTGCAGTCTCTCTCTCCTATCACGTCTAAGTTAGGGACAGCTAGAAGATAGTACTGGTGTAGCTTTGGTGAAATTCAGAAAAATAAACTTATACTAAAGTAATCCGTGAATAACAGAAATAAAGCAGTTTTGTTGTTGCTAACACGATACACTATTACTTCAGAGTTTATTAAACAAATTTTGTATGTAACATTATCAGAGGAGAGTTTCTTCTGTTACATTTCTCTCCAGAACCCATTGTATACATTAATTATGTAATAAAAACAGGGAGATTAAAATATTTTGTGGTTTGAACTTTTTTTTTTTTAAGATTGGGCAAACATCAGTCATTAACGTACTGCTTGTGTCTCTTTCGTATAGAATATGTACGGCTACGCTCTTAGACATCCGATCAGTCCAGCCAAAGATAACATCCTTAACAAATACGGACTCACTCCATTAACCTTAGCATGTAAACTGGGAAGAAACGACATCTTTAGAGAAATGTTGGAACTGAGCGCTATGGTAAGTTCAGCAAATGATTTGATTGGCTCGGTGATAGCACGTGATGTAAAACTTTTACATATAAGGAAACGTTACGACAGCAACTCAAGGGAAGGAATAACCATTTCTTTTATCCCAAACACAAATGTTGTCCATAGGAGCAGCTTCAAATCTTATCCCAGTATCATAACATTCTCTTAAAAACTTTGAGAGTTCAATAACTGACACATAGTTACCGACATTTCATTCAATAGCCACTACATCATTAACACAGTGTTCTATCAACATCACTAATCACTACATCATTAACACTGTGTTCTATTAACATCCTTAATCACTACATCGTTAACACTGTGTTCTATTAACATCATTAATCACTACATCATTAACACAGTGTTCTATCAACATCACTAATCACTACATCATTAGCACTGTGTTCTATCAACATCACTAATCACTATATCATTAACAGTGTTCTATTAACATCACTAATCACTACATCATTAACACTGTGTTCTATCAACATCACTAATCACTATATCATTAACAGTGTTCTATTAACATCACTAATCACTACATCATTAACACTGTGTTCTATTAACATCATTAATCACTACATCGTTAACACTGTGTTCTATTAACATCATTAATCACTGCATCATTAACACGGTGTTCTATTAACATCACTAATCACTGCATCGTTAACACGGTGTTCTATTAACATCACTAATCACTGCATCATTAACGGTGTTCTATTAACATCACTAATCACTGCATCGTTAACACGGTGTTCTATTAACATCACTAATCACTGCATCATTAACGAGTGTTCTATTAACATCACTAATCACTGCATCATTAACGGTGTTCTGTTAACATCACTAATCACTGCATCGTTAACACGGTGTTCTATTAACATCATTAATCACTGCATCATTAACACTGTGTTCTTCTGTAACATCATTAATCACTGCATCATTAACACGGTGTTCTGTTAACATCATTAATCACTACATCATTAACACAGTGTTCTATTAACATCATTAATCACTACATCGTTAACACTGTGTTCTATTAACATCACTAATCACTACATCGTTAACACAGTGTTCTATTAACATCACTAATCACTACATCGTTAACACAGTGTTAAATTAATATCATTAATCACTACATCATTAACACTGTGTTAAATTAATATCACTAATCACTACATCATTAACACAGTGTTAAATTAATATCACTAATCACTACATCATTAACACTGTGTTCTATCAACATCACTAATCACTACATCGTTTACACAGTGTTCTATCAACATCACTAATCACTACATCATTAATAGTGTGTTCTATTAACATCATTAATCACTACATCATTAACACTGTGTTAAATTAATATCATTAATCACTACATCATTAACACTGTGTTAAATTAATATCACTAATCACTACATCATTAACACAGTGTTAAATTAATATCACTAATCACTACATCATTAACACAGTGTTAAATTAATATCACTAATCACTACATCACCAGCAACGTGTTCTATAAGCTATAAGAGTTTCGCTAATCGTTAAAACAAGTTATGGTTAAGTTTAGGACGATATTCTGTCAGAGTTACGAATAGTTCCAGCGAAACTGAGCTGTAGTTAGGATTATGATGTGGAATTTCGTGGATGGATCCCATGTCAAAGATTCAAACAGGAAACCAGAAATGGAAATTAGAGACCAGAGATCAGAGTCATAGGTTAGACTAGGAGAGGAAGATAATCGGAACAGACTAGATAGAAATTGAAGACAGAATACACGGAGAATAAGCTAAACAATGGGGTTCGATACCTGTTGGCAGAGCACAGATAGCGCTATGTGTAGCTTTGTGCTTCATTACAAACAAACAGTTTTATGGTAAATTAAGTCGTGTATAGCCATTTGATGATAAACTAAGAAATGTATAACCGTTTAATGATAAACTAAGTCGTGTATAACCGTTTCATGATAAACTAAGTGGTGTATAACTGTTTTATGGTAAACGAAGTTATGTATAGCCATTTTATGATAAACAAAGTCGCGTGTAACCGTTTCATGGTAAACTAAGTATTGTATGACTGTTTTATGACAAACTAAGTAGTGTATAACCGTTTTCTCATAAACTAAGTAGTGTATAACTGTTATCTGATAAACTATGTAGTGTATGACCTTTTTATGGTATACTAAGTAGTTTTTAATTGTTTTATGATAAACTAAGAAGTGAATGACCGTGTTATGATAAATTGAGTAGTGTATAACCCTTTTCTCGACCTCACAATTAAAGTATTGTTCATAACTAAAGTCTTCAGAGACATCTAACGAGATATCCAATGGCGCTCTGGTATCTATGTCTGCGGACTTATACCACTAGAAACCGGTATCTGCGGTGGGCAAAGCTTTGGTTCTGACCGACAGCTTGTCTAGAACTTTACTTCTCGTCTAGACCTTTGTTTCTGACTGACATGCTTGTCTAGACCTCTGGTTTTGACTGATAGTCTTGTCTAGACCTCTGGTTCTGACTGACAGTCTTGTCTAGATTTTTGTTTCTGACTGACAATCTTGTCTAGACCTTTGTTTCTGACTGATAGTTTTGTCTAGACCTTTATTCCTAACTGAAAATTTTGTCTAGACCTCTGGTTGTGACTGACACTCTTTTTTAGACCTTTGTTTCTGAATAACAGTCTTGTCTGGATCTTTGTTTCTGACTGACAGTCTTGTCTAGGCCTTTGTTTCTGACTGACAGTCTTGTTTAAACCTTTGTTTCTGACTGACACTCTTTTTTAGACCTTTGTTTCTGAATAACAGTCTTGTCTGGATCTTTGTTTCTGACTGACAGTCTTGTCTAGACCTCTGGTTCTAAGTGACAGTCTTGTCTGGACCTCTTCTTCTGACTGACAATATTGTTTTGACCTTTGTTTCTGACTGACAGTCTTGTCTCGGCCTTTGTTTCTGACTGACAGTCTTGTCTAGACCTTTGTTTCTGACTGATAGTTTTGTCTAGACCTTTGTTTCTGACTGATAGTTTTGTCTAGGCCTTTGCTTCTGACTGACAGCCTCGTCTTGACCTTTGTTTTTGACTGACAGTCTTGTCTAGACCTTTGTTTCTGAATAACAGTCTTGTCTAGATCTCTGGTTCTGACTGACAGTCTTGTCTAGACCTTTGTTTCTGACTGATAGTTTTGTCTAGACCTTTGTTTCTGACTGATAGTTTTGTCTAGGCCTTTGCTTCTGACTGACAGTCTTGTCTAGACCTTTGTTTCTGACTGATAGTTTTGTCTAGACCTTTGTTTCTGACTGACAGCCTCGTCTTGACCTTTGTTTTTGACTGACAGTCTTGTCTAGACCTTTGTTTCTGACTGACAGTCTTGTCTAGACCTCTGGCTGTGACTGACAGTTTTGTCTAGACCTTTGTTTCTGAATAACAGTCTTGTCTAGACCTCTGGTTCTGACTGATAGTTTTGTCCAGACCTTTGTTCCTAACTGAAAATTTTGTCTAGACCTCTGGTTGTGACTGACACTCTTTTTTAGACCTTTGTTTCTGAATAACAGTCTTGTCTGGATCTTTGTTTCTGACTGACAGTCTTGTCTAGGCCTTTGTTTCTGACTGACAGTCTTGTTTAAGCCTTTGTTTCTGACTGACAGTCTTGTCTAGACCTTTGTTTCTGACTGATAGTTTTGTCTAGACCTTTGTTTCTGACTGACAGTCTTGTCTAGACCTTTGTTTCTGACTGATAGTTTTGTCTAGGCCTTTGCTTCTGACTAACAGTCTTGTCTAGACCTTTGTTTCTGACTGATAGTTTTGTCTAGGCCTTTGTTTCTGACTGACAGTCTTGTCTAGACCTTTGTTTCTGACTGATAGTCTTGTCTAGACCTTTGTTTCTGAATAACAGTCTTGTCTAGACCTCTGGCTGTGACTGACAGTTTTGTCTAGACCTCTGGTTCTGACTGATAGTTTTGTCTAGACCTTTATTCCTAACTGAAAATTTTGTCTAGACCTCTGGTTGTGACTGACACTCTTTTTTAGACCTTTGTTTCTGAATAACAGTCTTGTCTGGATCTTTGTTTCTGACTGACAGTCTTGTCTAGGCCTTTGTTTCTGACTGACAGTCTTGTCTAGACCTTTGTTTCTGAATAACAGTCTTGTCTAGATCTCTGGTTCTGACTGACAGTCTTGTCTAGACCTTTGTTTCTGACGGATAGTTTTGTCTAGACCTTTGTTTCTGAATAACAGTCTTGTCTAGACCTCTGGCTGTGACTGATAGTTTTGTCCAGACCTTTGTTCCTAACTGAAAATTTTGTCTAGACCTCTGGTTGTGACTGACACTCTTTTTTAGACCTTTGTTTCTGAATAACAGTCTTGTCTGGATCTTTGTTTCTGACTGACAGTCTTGTCTAGACCTCTGGTTCTAAGTGACAGTCTTGTCTGGACCTCTTCTTCTGACTGACAATATTGTTTTGACCTTTGTTTCTGACTGACAGTCTTGTCTAGACCTTTGTTTCTGACTGGTTGTTTTGTCTAGACCTTTGTTTCTGACTGATAGTTTTGTCTATGCCTTTGCTTCTGACTGACAGTCTTGTCTAGACCTTTGTTTCTGACTGACAGTCTTGTTTAAGCCTTTGTTTCTGACTGACAGTCTTGTCTAGACCTTTGTTTCTGACTGATAGTTTTGTCTAGACCTTTGTTTCTGACTGACAGTCTTGTCTAGACCTTTGTTTCTGACTGATAGTTTTGTCTAGGCCTTTGCTTCTGACTGACAGTCTTGTCTAGACCTTTGTTTCTGACTGATAGTTTTGTCTAGACCTTTGTTTCTGACTGACAGCCTCGTCTTGACCTTTGTTTTTGACTGACAGTTTTGTCTAGACCTTTGTTTCTGAATAACAGTCTTGTCTAGATCTCTGGTTCTGACTGACAGTCTTGTCTAGACCTTTGTTTCTGACGGATAGTTTTGTCTAGACCTTTGTTTCTGACTGACAGTCTTGTCTAGACCTTTGTTTCTGACTGACAGCCTCGTCTTGACCTTTGTTTCTGACTGACAGTTTTGTCTAGACCTTTGTTTCTGAATAACAGTCTTGTCTAGACCTCTGGCTGTGACTGATAGTTTTGTCCAGACCTTTGTTCCTAACTGAAAATTTTGTCTAGACCTCTGGTTGTGACTGACACTCTTTTTTAGACCTTTGTTTCTGAATAACAGTCTTGTCTGGATCTTTGTTTCTGACTGACAGTCTTGTCTAGACCTCTGGTTCTAAGTGACAGTCTTGTCTGGACCTCTTCTTCTGACTGACAATATTGTTTTGACCTTTGTTTCTGACTGACAGTCTTGTCTAGACCTTTGTTTCTGACTGGTTGTTTTGTCTAGACCTTTGTTTCTGACTGATAGTTTTGTCTAGGCCTTTGCTTCTGACTGACAGTCTTGTCTAGACCTTTGTTTCTGACTGATAGTTTTGTCTAAACCTTTGCTTCTGACTGACAGTCTTGTCTAGACCTTTGTTTCTGACTGATAGTTTTGTCTAGACCTTTGTTTCTGAATGACAGTCTTGTCTAGACCTTTGGTTCTGAGTGACAGCCTTGTCTGGACCTCTTCTTCTGACTGACAGTCTTGTCTAGACCTCTGGTTCTGACTGTCAGTCTTGTCTAAACCTTTGTTTCTGACTGACAGTCTTGTCTAGACCTTTGTTTCTGATTGATAGTTTTATCTAAACCTTTGTTTCTGACTGAAAGTCTTGTCTAGACCTTTGTTTCTGATTGATAGTTTTGTCTAGACCTTTGTTTCTGACTGACAGTCTCGTCTAGACCTTTGTTTCTGACTGACAGACTTGTCTAGACCTTTGTTTCTGAATGACAGTTTTGTCTAGACCTCTGGTTGTGACTGACAGTCTTGTCTAGATCTTTGTTTCTGACTGTGAGTCTTGTCTAGACCTTTGTTTCTGACTGACAGTCTTGTCTAGATCTTTGTGTCTGACTGTGAGTCTTGTCTAGACCTTTGTTTCTGACTGACAATCTTGTCAAGAACATTCTTGACTTGTTCATTAGTTTTATGAATTATAAGTTAATTAAAGTATTTTAATGAGTATAAGTCGAAAAATGGCGTTAATTACATCTGTACCATCCCTCTGTCAATATTACGATAAATTTGTACTTGATACAATTTACCGTTGTAACTTTACTGTTGTGTTCAGTATCTTTTAAGCCTCTAGTACTATAAACTACGAAAAATATAGTTAAACTACCTTATTTATATCTCTTGTTGGTTTTTTTTTTCTTTTGTAAAGATACATAATGGCCTACCTGTTCTCTGTCCACTAGAAGGAATCTAACCATTGATCAGTCAGAGTGTGGGGAAAGGACTGTATAGGTTTTTGTTTATGTTCAAAGCTACGCAGTTGCTGGCTATCAGCGTTCTGTTTATGTCACTGAACCCTGGATTTTATTATTGTAGCTCCGTAGACGTACCGCTGATCCACCGGGACAAGCATGTCTTTTATAGATGGAATTAACATATTTGACACATTTCAGAAGCTACACTTCTATGATTTAAAAAAAAAAAAAAAGTCTTTTATTTCTTATATATAATGTTTCTCTATTCTTTTGAAAATTTCTCCTTATTATTTCTTACTATTATTTCACAAAACTGTTTAATCTGTAACATAAAACGTGTTTTTAATCACTGTTACCACGTGCTGTTTCACAGGAGTTCTGGAGGTACAGTAATATAACTTGTTCCGGTTATCCGTTGAATGCTCTGGACAGTATTCTTCCAAATGGACAAACAAGTAAGTGAATCTTTCATCTTGAAACGATACCTCAATTAATGACAGATCAACTTTTCGACTGTTTCTCAGTCGGGTAATTTATGTTATCATTGAAAAATTGTTGCGAGAGAGCTCGTCATTAATTCATATTACTGTCAATAGATGTCCGGCTTGTGTTTCTTTCAAATAAATAAGTGATATAGCAATTA
Source organism: Tachypleus tridentatus (assembly GCF_004210375.1). NCBI lineage: Eukaryota > Metazoa > Arthropoda > Merostomata > Xiphosura > Limulidae > Tachypleus > Tachypleus tridentatus. Next base: position 111,799,234 of record NC_134831.1, read on the forward strand.
TTGTACCAATGATGCCAGGCTAACCTGGCAAAATGTTGTAACTAAGAATATTATATTAAACAACGTACTATTTTCGTTTATTTTGTTCTTCAACTCACACTTACACAATGATTTTTAATGACTCTGCCCTCACAGGTATCGAAAACCGAATTTTAGCCTTATAAACCATTAAATTTACTCTTTAGCCACTGGAAATCAGGTTAAAAAAAAAAAAAAGACACAAAATGTTCTCCAGAAATTCAGACCACAGATACAAACATGTTTTTCAGAATAATAATAAAAGTATCCATTGTATTTATTAACAGCCGCGTGTTAAATTAAGTTAAATAAGGATTATAATAAGAGATCATAAAATATCTTTTTATTAAAAATAAACTGGTGACTTCTTGCAAAAATAATGTTTCAAATGTTCTACTCATGTAGACCAATATAATAAAAAGTATAAACCGCCGACTTGTAAATTTGGCAAAAGTCTCTTAATTATATATGTATGTATATATCTCTAACAGCCACCGGTTCAATCTATTTGTTAAAAAGACACATAGCCCCCCACAAAATGGACAACAACTTTAACAACTACATCATGTTTCATAGATAGTCTGTTATATCTGACATAACTGTTTCTTGTGACTCACGGTGTTGGAGTTCGTTACAATTTTAGAGCCAATCAAATAGCTTTCTACAAACATCGAATAATATAAGGAAAAGATGGAAAAAAAATAAAACAATGATTACAGTTTAGCAGTTTCAAAAGCATACAGAATAAAAAACTGGAAAATCATAAAATAATAATTAAGGTTTACCACTTTCAACTCGTAAAAGTATAGACTTATGTTTCCGTTTATAAAAATAATTAAACAACATTGGTCTTTTTAGACTGGAACTCGGCTCTAATTATCATTCTTAATGGAAAGACGAATGAACACCTGGACATGCTTGACGGTGGCGTCATCCAACGGTTGTTAGAAGAAAAATGGAAAACGTTTGCCAGAGTAAAGTGTGATTTTAAGTTTTTACATGTAGTTTATAATTGCGCCTCTGAACCAGCAGCTCATTCCTATAATGTGTGATTCACTTAATACAAACTGTTTGTGAAAGTCTATCTTGTGACTACTGTTATTATAATTTGACCTATAATAAAATGTCTTATAAACCACTGAGCACTTTATCTTACCAGAATAACCTATAATTAAACGTCTTATAAACCACGATAATAAAAGTTAAGTCAGTTATTTTATTCACCATAAACACTTTCACTACGGTAATTATGGTTGGATTTGTTTTATTATGTCTCTAATTACCAACGTACGACTTTTCTTTTCAGAATGAGTTTCTAAAGAGGCTAGCTATCACGTTTCTACACCTTATCGTTCTCAGTATTGCAGTGTACCTTCGTCCTCTACCAGGTGAAGGGTTATTCGGTACAGACATACGCTCAGTCGTAAGTAATATTACAAGACAGGCTGCTCCAAGTTACTCTTAACTATTTAACTATGGTAACAATAGCTGTACGACAAATGTGCCGGTAGATGACTAAAGAAATATTTTACTTTGGAAGAACAAAGTTGTTGAAGGTATTAAACATTAAAATCAACCTCGAGATACATTGGTTTACTGAACAAGACATGTTACCACGAAGAAACACCTATCACACATGTTACCATGAAGACAAAAACACCTATCACACATGTGACCATGAAGAAACACCTATCACATGTGTTACCTTGAAGAGAGAAACATCTATCACACATTACCATACAGAGAGAAATATATATCACATATACCATGAAGAAAGAAATATCTATCATTAATGTGACTATAAACAGAAAAATATCTATCACACATGTTACCATGAAGAGAAAAATATTTAGCACACATGTTACCAAGAAAAGAAAAATCTCTGGTTCCCATATTACTATGGAGAAAAAAAATCTCCATCATGCATGTTACCATGAAGAAAAAACATTCTAACACACATATAACAATGAAGAAAACATCTCAATGATACATATTACTATGAAAACAAAAACATTTCTAACACTCACGTTATCATGAAAAGGAAAATGTATAGCACACACGTTACAACGAGGATTAAATTTCTAACACACGTGATACCACGAAGATAAAAATCTCAGGCGCACATGTTTACCATAAAGAGAGAAATATCTAGCACACGTATTAGTGTGAAGAGAAAAGTCTCTAAAACACAAAGAAGTTTTAACTTGATGTAAGAGAGAAACTGTTTCAAGTGAACTTACTGTGAGTACTGTAACACTAGGATAAAACACGAATATAGGTAGAAATATAACAAGAACCTTCGGAATTCATATCATTTATAACTTAGCTGGTTTATTACGGTTAACACAGCAGGAACATCGTGTGAAACTAGACTTGTAGTTTTGATGATTCCTTGGGTTAGGCCTACTTCTATTACACCATTTAACTTCTTACAAATCGAGTACAGGAGTATTAGGGCTACCTAGAAGTTAACGATAACCTTATAATTTTACCTACGGCGTCACAAACATAGCACAAGTTTAGTCACAAAAACTCCATGAATTTTACTGCAAATTAATTACTATATCTTCAAATCAAAATAACAAGAGAAACAATTTAAATAATATTTGTTTGAATTATAATAACACGTCACATTGTTATCTGCTTACGGTTCCCCAGTGCCGATACGCTGCAGAAGTTGGAACCTGTCTAGGCGCTGTTAGTTTCGTTGTCTTCCAGCAGGGTGAGGAAATCAAAGCACAAGGACTTCTGGGCTTCCTTTTCAGTTTGGTAAGTTAAAAGTTAACGAAACTAGTTTCTTCAGTTATTTTAACTAAGAATACAGTGTGATAAAATAACTGAACACATTGTAGAGATGTCGATATAAATACCATATATTATAACTAGTAATTTAATAGACATCAAAATAAATTTAGATATTAATGTATTCACAATAACGTAAGTGCAAACCAGACATTTTGTTCGTTTGACTAGATTAACACTGTGATATATGGAGTGACATTGTAATATATGGAGTAGACCAGGACAAGACCACACGAATATATTGTGAATTACAAAAATATCGCATTCATTAACAATGAAATTAATTTTTCGCTCTCACAAGTGTTCGATAGCAAATGATTAGATCTCGTTTAATAATTCGTTCTACTGAATAAGTAAACCAAACTACGAAGTAAAACGTGAACCATTTCCTGCTCACTTTCTCAGAGTAGCAACCCTTCCAAAGCTGTTTTTCTCTTCGCCAACACCCTGGTGCTGCTGTGTGTCCCTCTTCGTTTGGCAGAACAACCACTCATTGAAGACTTGTTGCTAACTATAGCAATTACAGGTTCCTGGTTTTTCCTTATATTCTTCGCTGGGTGAGTCTGGTTTGGTTTAAATTTCTGTGATAGTCAATCCGTGGTTAATACTGACTTCCTTCCTGTTCTATAAGACTGTTCATTCTAATATATAAACAACAGAAACTGAACTCTTTGAACACGTATATGTATATTAATAATTCATTTGTTTAAACATGGTTGATTATGATTCTTTCTACTTACAGGGCTGTTAAACTGACAGGACCGTTTGTAACTATGATTTACAACATGCTAGTCGGCGATATTTTCCGATTTAGTATAATTTATGTCATCTTTCTACTGGGCTTCACACAAAGTACGTAGAGTTGTTTTCTTTTATCAAGTGTTTAAGGTATTGTTTAATTATACTTTGTTTACTGTCATTCATCTTAAATCATTTATAGCTGTATCATCATTTAGTTTCTGTCGTACTTAGATTGTAGGCCTTGAAGACCTGGAAGAATGAGGTCCCCATACAAAAGAATTTCAAGTTTACTGCTGTTCAGCCCAGTTGTCTAATTACGTATTAGAACAAAGGGCCTCCTGCCCTCAAACTTTGTGGTGATTTTACACATTTGAAAACAAACTTAGGTTTAATTTTAAAAAAAGTTTCATGTATTACATCATATCTTTCTACAATGGAGTAATAGTGTGACCATCTATATATTTATCCATATATGTGATCGAAATAACAAATACAATGCTGCCATCCGTTGTGATGAAATACAATATTACAATATGATTCAGGTTTATGAAATGTACCGCTATCTGCTGAATGGAACCACAAACAAAAATTGCACACTTTCGGTTTTCAAGATTCAGACAATTAAAACTAACTGTGGAGTATTTAACAACAATGCATTTAAAGCTATAAATCTAATAAAGTAAGTTTTAAATGTAAATAACCACCACGATTCAAGGTATCTAAATGTTGTAAAGCTAATAAGGTCACTTTTAAACGTAATTAATCACCACGTCTCAAGGTATCTAAATGTTGTAAGGCTAACAAAGTAAGTTTTAAATGTAAATAACCACCACAATTCAAGGTATCTAAATGTTGTAAAACTAATAAGGTCACTTTTAAACATAATTAATTACCACGTCTCAAGGTATCTAGATGTTGTAAGGCTAATAAAGTAAGTATTAAATGTAATTAACCACGACGTCTTTACTTTCGTATAAAGAAATATTGGTTCAAAAGTCACGTGATAGTTAGGATTCAAAGTTGTAGCAGAAGAAAATCTGTTCTTTTTTATATTCTTTCTCTTTCTAGCATTTTACTTCTTGTTTAAGGGACACTTAGGAAAAACCACAAAATTTGAAAGCTATCCCCGTACCTGGATGTCCCTCTTCCACATGACACTGGGATTTTACGAGGTGAAATACAATTTAATATTGTTTGCATTAGTGGTATAACTAGTGGTTATATTAATGGTATTTGAAAATGAGAATAACTTGAAACTATATCATTGATTGTATAAACAGCTGGTTATATGTATACAGATATGCCATAAGCCATTGTTTTGTGGCTATAGTTGTATTATAATATTTAACTTTTTAATCTAACTACAGAATTATATTGTGTATGCCCGTGTCTGACTAATGATTAGCGATCTGAACTGGAAATCCAACAGATTATGGTTTGTGGTCCATTGCATCCAATTGCATTCAGAATTTTTGGGCCATGGGTGCTTTATAAGAGTCAAATCCCACTATTTGATCAGACAAAAATAGCCAAATATTTGGCTGAGAATGGTATCTTCTTCCTTCCGACCCTCTAGTCTATCAATTCTAAATTAGGGATGCACTGTGTGAAATTGTGTAGGTATGTGTATGAGATTCAACAGTTATTCTGTAACAAATGTACATTGTGAGTAAACTACACAATAGTATAACAAATAGATAGACATGTTCATATGGATAACAAATAGATAGACATGTATATATGGATAACAAATAGATAGACATGTTTATATGGATAACAAATAGATAGACATGTTTATATGGATAACAAATAGACATGTTTATATGGATAACAAATAGATAGACATGTATGTATGGATAACAGATAGACATGTTTATATGGATAACAAATAGATATACATGTATATATGGATAACAAATAGATATACTTGTATATATGGATAACAAATAGATAGACATGTTTATATGGATAACAAATAAATAGACATGTTTATATGTATAACAAATAGATAGACATGTTTATATGGGTAACAAATAGATCGACATGTTTATATGGATAACAAATAGACATGTTTATATGGATAACAAATAGATAGACATGTATATATGGATAACAAATAGATAGACATGTTTATATGGATAACAAATAGATAGACATGTTTATATGGATAACAAATAGATAGGCATGTATGTATGGATAACAAATAGACATGTTTATATGGATGACAAATAGATAGACATGTTTATATGGATAACAAAGAGACATGTTTATATGGATAACAAATAGATAGACATGTATATATGGATAACAAATAGATAGACATGTTTATATGGATAACAAATAGATAGACATGTTTATATGGATAACAAATAGATAGGCATGTTTATATGGATAACAAATAGATAGACATGTATGTATGGATAACAAATAGATAGACATGTTTATATGGATAACAAATAGATAGACATGTTTATATGGATAACAAATAGATAGACATGTATATATGGATAACAAATAGATAGACATGTTTATATGGATAACAAATAGATAGACATGTTTATATGGATGACAAATAGACATGTTTATATGGATAACAAATAGACATGTTTATATGGATAACAAATATATATACATGTATATATGGATAACAAATAGATAGACATGTTTATATGGATAACAAATAGATAGACATGTTTATATGGATAACAAAAAAGATAGACATGTTTATATGGATAACAAATAGATAGACATGTTTATATGGATAACAAATAGATAGACATGTTTATATGGATAACAAAAAAGATAGACATGTTTATATGGATAACAAATAGACATGTTTATATGGATAACAAAAAAGATAGACATGTTTATATGGATAACAAATAGACATGTTTATATGGATAACAGATAGATAGACATGTTTATGTGGATAACAAATAGATAGACATGTTTATATGGATAACAAATAGATAGACATGTATATATGGATAACAAATAGATAGACATGTTTATATGGATAACAAATAGATAGACATGTTTATATGGATAACAAATAGACATGTTTATATGGATAACAAATAGATATACATGTATATATGGATAACAAATAAATAGACATGTTTATATGTATAACAAATAGATAGACATGTTTATATGGGTAACAAATAGATAGACATGTTTATATGGATAACAAATGGATAGACATGTATATATGGATAACAAATAGATAGACATGTATATATGGATAACAAATAGATAGGCATGTTTATATGGATAACAAATAGATAGACATGTTTATATGGATAACAAATAGACATGTTTATATGGATGACAAATAGATAGACATGTTTATATGGATAACAAATAGATAGACATGTTTATATGGATAACAAATAGATAGACATGTTTATATGGATAACAAATAGATAGACATGTTTATATGGATAACAAATAGATAGACATGTTTATATGGGTAACAAATAGATAGACATGTATATATGGATAACAAATAGATAGACATGTTTATATGTATAACAAATAGATAGACATGTATATATGGGTAACAAATAGATATACATGTATATATGGATAACAAATAGATAGACATGTATATATGTATAACAAATAGATAGACATGTTTATGTGGATAACAAATAGACATGTTTATATGGATGACAAATAGATAGACATGTTTATATGGATAACAAATAGATAGACATGTTTATATGGATAACAAATAGATAGACATGTTTATATTTCTAGAAAATATTGCTGAACACAATGACGAAAGTTGTTAAATGGTAAAAAAACTTTCTCAATGACAATAAACCAACAAAAGACTTATTTTATTGTATTGTTGTTGTGGAACAGATTACCTGAGTAACCGATTATTACTATTATTATGTGCTTTAAAACACTAAATATTTCAGGTGTCTATAGACTCAGTCAGGTAAGTTTTGCACACCAACATGTAGAGAAACCAGATCAAATGTAAGCATGTTCTGGTGGCAGAATTACGCGATGTTTATCCCTCTGCCCAGTATGGTCATTACTTTATGATATGTATGATATTAGGGCACTGGTCTTTCTAAACTGTTTTTATAACACACCGAAATGACTGTTATTCTTTCTTCTCTTTAGTACCAGGAGTTCAACAACACCCTATACCCAACGTTAACGTGGCTAGTGTTTGCTCTGTTTATGATTATCATGCCTATATTGCTACTCAACATGTTGATCGCCATGATGGGTAACACATATTGTGAAGTCATCACGCAGTCTCAGAAGGAATGGGTCAACCAGGTATGTCCATTCTTAATTTGTAGCTGTTTTTAGTTTTTTTTCTGTGCCCTATACTTGTTGTATTTCTTACAAATTAGTGTAACTTTCAACATCCAATGATCATTTACACAAATAAACTGATATCGTAACAAGTTCGACATACAACAAGACATAAAGTAGCACAGAAAACTCTGGAGAAGTGTAACCTAACAATAAGTTATTTTAAATAATTTTATTCGATTGGTCATACATGTTTTGTCTTTTGATGTAACTATGATCATACATGTTTTGTCTTTTGATGTAACTATGATCATACATGTTTTGTCTTTTGATGTAACTATGATCATACATGTTTTGTCTTTTGATGTAACAATGATCATACACTTTTAAAGCATATTTTCTGATGCGTGTTCCATTCTGGCTCTGTCTTGTGTTATATTAAACTGTAAACTAGATGGTTTAAATTATATTACTATATTATATACTGATAAATTGACGAACGCCTTTAACATTTATAATCAGAATGGGTGGACTTCGACTTCCGAGACAAAATTCTCTTTGAAGCTATGTATTTTTGTTTCAGTAATTTTGATACAGCCGTTGTTCGTAAAGAATGTTTTGTTTTTGGCTGTTTGTGTTTTTTGTTGTTGGGGGAGTGTGTCAAACATGCAAGTAGAAAGGCCTCAGGGCCAAACGGATCAGTGACGAGAAAATAACAGAACACAGAATAATACGTCAGAGTAATTACAGGTAAGAACAATATGTAAAACAAAATAATAACTATTGGTGATGATATGTAAAACGTTGGTGAACACGAGGTAATACGATCCCAGATGTAATCACACCAGAGTTGTTACCGTGACTTATAATAATAACTATTGGTGATGATATGTAAAACGTTGGTGAACACGAGGTAATACGATCCCAGATGTAATCACACCAGAGTTGTTACCGTGACTTATAATTATAACTATTGGTGATGATATGTAAAACGTTGGTGAACACGAGGTAATACGATCCCAGATGTAATCACACCAGAGTTGTTACCGTGACTTATAATTATAACTATTGGTGATGATATGTAAAACGTTGGTGAACACGAGGTAATACGATCCCAGATGTGATCACACCAGAGTTGTTACCGTGACTTATAATTATGTTTTTTTTTTATGTGACAGTGGGCCAAAATTGTAGTAGCACTCGAAAGAGGGGTAAGTCAGAAGAAGGCCAGAGAGTTTATCCAGAGCTATTCTATTCCTTTTCGGGCCTCCTCCCCTGAAGAAGACCCAAAAAAAGAAATACGGGCTGTTATGGTAATAAAGAGTAAGTCAAAATCGAAGGCTAGGCAGAGGAAAGGCGCTATTTGTAACTGGAAGGTAATTTTTATGCAACTTTCTTATCAGTTTGTTTAAAATAAAAGTTAGATATCTGTTACCTTGAACCTGTTGATAACGTTCTACGATAGATCTAACTCTCTGATATTTTGTATGTTTTGCTCTAATTTGTTTGCTGTTTTGTTTTTTTTCACAGAGAATGGGAAAACGGATCATCCACGAGCTCCGCCAACCCGGCGTTACTTCCACTAGCCTGTTAAAGAAGTTTAACTCCACGTGTACATCAAAACTCCTTACTGGAAGTGACGATGATTCTGACAGTGATACAAAACAGGAATTCCAGATTGGTTTGGAGTCAGCACTAAAACAATTAGCTTTTGCTAGTGATTTGAACCTCACTACACGCCGAACACTGTCCGCCACTGGGGAGAGTGCTACCTCTATAGTCACAGCAGGTGATTCATCGCTTGGTAATGTTTTACAACAGGTTGCTTGGACTCACAATTCAAAGATGCAAGACAACAAGACACGAGCGGCGATCTTGTGGCACGTGGAACCACTTCATTTCCATCAACCGCTAAAAGCAATAAACTTCTGCACAAAAATGGAGTTTCAAACTGTATACCTCTTCCCGAGAAACTAGGTTTTCTGCCAGATTTAAATGAAAGCCAATCACAAATTATGGACAATCAAAACTCGAAAGATCTTAGATGTCCTAGCAGTGTGCGTGTAACCAAAGAATATTCCCATAGTAGAATGGACCAATGTAAACATCACTGCAGGAAAGGAGAGAAACATAGAAAACACAAAAATAAAAAACACAAACGACATTTTAGAAACAGAGCAAAAGTAGGAGCAGCAGAAGATGAAACTATACAGAGTAACGACAGGAAGGAAGTGGAAAAATTAGGCTTAACGAAATATCCCAAAGGAAATTATATATCAAAACAATCACACGGAAAGGAAGAAATGGAAAGTAACCAGCTTGTCGCCCAAAACGGAAGAGCACGTAGTATTTCAAACGATGAAACCGGTAGCGATGAAAATTGTAATGAAACGGCGAAACCTGTACGTAGAAAATTGTAATGAAACGGCAAAACCTGTACGTAGAAAATTGTAATGAAACGGCAAAACCTGTACGTAGAAAATTGTAATGAAACGGCAAAACCTGTACGTAGAAAATTGTAATGAAACGGCGAAACCTGTACGTAGAAAATTGTAATGAAACGGCGAAATCTGTACGTAGAAAATATAAAAATGAAAAAAACGATCGCACCATCTTTTAAAGAACTCAAGGAAAAATGAAGAGAACGTGCGGGAAGTGTTTACAGATCGAAAACCAACGTGCGGGAAGTGTTTACAGATCTAAAACCAAAGCTGATGAACATAGTATATCTGAAAATTATGCAGGTTAGGAGTAGTGTCCACTTGTTTCAAATTAACATGCTTGACCAACAGCACTCTCATCAGAGGACTCGAGTTCTAGCTTCTTATGATGTAGCCCCAATAATATTAACTTAAATCCACATGACCTCCTGTTTCTATATACTGTAGTGTGTGTTAAAACATTCACCCAAGTCCACCTGGCCTCTTGTTTCTGTATAATGTAGTGTGTGTTAAAACATTCACCCAAGTCCACCTGGCCTCTTGTTTCTGTATAATGTAGTGTGTGTTAAAACATTAACCCAAGTCCACCTGGTCTCTTGTTTCTGTATAATGTAGTGTGTGTTAAAACATTAACCCAAGTCCACCTGGTCTCTTGTTTCTGTATAATGTAGTGTGTGTTAAAACATTAACCCAAGTCCACCTGGTCTCTTGTTTCCGTATAATGTAGTGTGTGTTAAAACATTAACCCAAGTCCACCTGGTCTCTTGTTTCTGTATAATGTAGTGTGTGTTGAAACATTAACCCAAGTCCAACTGGTCTCTTGTTTCTGTATAATGTAGTGTGTGTTAAAACATTAACCCAAGTCCACCTGGTCTCTTGTTTCTGTATAATGTAGTGTGTGTTAAAACATTAACCCAAGTCCACCTGGCCTCTTGTTTCTGTATAATGTAGTGTGTGTTAAAACATTAACCCAAGTCCACCTGGCCTCTTGTTTCTGGATAATGTAGTGTGTGTTAAAACATTAACCCAAGTCCACCTGGCCTCTTGTTTCTGTATAATGTAGTGTGTGTTGAAACATTAACCCAAGTCCACCTGGTCTCTTGTTTCTGTATAATGTAGTGTGTGTTAAAACATTAACCCAAGTCCACCTGGTCTCTTGTTTCTGTATAATGTAGTGTGTATTGAAACATTCACCCAAGTCCACCTGGCTCTTGTTTCTGTATAATGTAGTGTGTGTTGAAACATTAACCCAAGTCCACCTGGTCTCTTGTTTCTGTATAATGTAGTGTGTGTTAAAACATTAACCCAAGTCCACCTGGTCTCTTGTTTCTGTATAATGTAGTGTGTATTGAAACATTCACCCAAGTCCACCTGGCCTCTTGTTTCTGTATAATGTAGTGTGTGTTAAAACATTAACCCAAGTCCACCTGGTCTGTAGTGTGTGTTGAAACATTCACCTAAGTCCACCTGGTCTCTTGTTTCTGTATAATGTAGTGTGTGTTGAAACATTAACCCAAGTCCACCTGGTCTCTTGTTTCTGTATAATGTAGTGTGTGTTAAAACATTAACCCAAGTCCACCTGGTCTCTTGTTTCTGTATAATGTAGTGTGTGTTGAAACATTAACCCAAGTCCACCTGGTCTCTTGTTTCTGTATAATGTAGTGTGTGTTAAAACATTAACCCAAGTCCACCTGGTCTCTTGTTTCTGTATAATGTAGTGTGTATTGAAACATTCACCCAAGTCCACCTGGCCTCTTGTTTCTGTATAATGTAGTGTGTGTTAAAACATTAACCCAAGTCCACCTGGTCTGTAGTGTGTGTTTAAACTGTATAAGTCCACCTGTGTGTTGATAATGTACATTAACCTAAGTCCACCTGGTCTCTTGTTTCTGTATAATGTAGTGTGTGTATTAAAACATTAACCTAAGTCCACCTGGCCTCTTGTTTCTGTATAATGTAGTGTGTGTTAAAACATTAACCCAAGTCCACCTGGCCTCTTGTTTCTGTATAATGTAGTGTGTGTTAAAACATTAACCCAAGTCCACCTGGTCTCTTGTTTCTGTATAATGTAGTGTGTGTTAAAACATTAACCCAAGTCCACCTGGTCTCTTGTTTCTGTATAATGTAGTGTGTGTTAAAACATTAACCCAAGTCCACCTGGTCTCTTGTTTCTGTATAATGTAGTGTGTGTTAAAACATTAACCCAAGTCCACCTGGTCTCTTGTTTCTGTATAATGTAGTGTGTGTTAAAACATTAACCCAAGTCCACCTGGTCTCTTGTTTCTGTATAATGTAGTGTGTGTTAAAACATTAACCCAAGTCCACCTGGCCTCTTGTTTCTGTATAATGTAGTGTGTGTTAAAACATTAACCCAAGTCCACCTGGTCTCTTGTTTCTGTATAATGTAGTGTGTGTTAAAACATTAACCCAAGTCCACCTGGTCTCTTGTTTCTGTATAATGTAGTGTGTGTTAAAACATTAACCCAAGTCCACCTGGTCTCTTGTTTCTGTATAATGTAGTGTGTGTTAAAACATTAACCCAAGTCCACCTGGTCTCTTGTTTCTGTATAATGTAGTGTGTGTTAAAACATTAACCCAAGTCCACCTGGCCTCTTGTTTCTGTATAATGTAGTGTGTGTTAAAACATTAACCCAAGTCCACCTGGTCTGTAGTGTGTGTTGAAACATTAACCTAAGTCCACCTGGCCTCTTGTTTCTGTATAATGTTTGTGTTAAAACATGTCTGTAGTGTGTATTAAAACATTAACCCAAGTCCACCTGGCCTCTTGTTTCTGTATAATGTAGTGTGTGTTAAAACATTAACCCAAGTCCACCTGGTCTCTTGTTTCTGTATAATGTAGTGTGTGTTAAACATTAACCCAAGTCCACCTGGTCTCTTGTTTCTGTATAATGTAGTGTGTGTTAAAACATTAACCCAAGTCCACCTGGCCTCTTGTTTCTGTATAATGTAGTGTGTGTTAAAACATTAACCCTAAGTCCACCTGGTAGTGTGTGTTAAAACATTAACCTTGTTTCTGTAGTGTGTGTTGAAACATTAACCCAAGTCCACCTGGCCTCTTGTTTCTGTATAATGTAGTGTGTGTTAAAACATTAACCCAAGTCGGCCTGGCCTCTTGTTTCTGTATAATGTAGTGTGTGTTAAAACATTAACCTAAGTCCGCCTGGTCTCTTGTTTCTGTATAATGTAGTGTGTGTTAAAACATTAACCCAAGTCCACCTGGCCTCTTGTTTCTGTATAATGTAGTGTGTGTTAAAACATTAACCTAAGTCCACGTGATCTCTCTGTTTCTGTATAATGTAGTGTGTGTTAAAACATTAACCCAGTCCATGTGATTTCTTGTTTCTATGGATAATGTAGTGCTGTGTTAAAACATTAACCTAAGTCCACCTGGCTTCTTGTTTCTATATAACGTAGTGTGTTAAAACATTAACCCAAGTCCACTTGGTCTCTTGTTTCTATATAATGTAGTGTGTGTTAAAACATTAACCTAAGTCCACCTGGTCTCTTGTTTCTGTATAATGTAGTGTGTGTTAAAACATTAACCCAAGTCCACCTGTCTCTTGTTTCTGTATAATGTAGTGTGTATTAGACAATTAACCTGAATCCACGTGATTTCCTTTGTTTCCATATAATGTAGTGCTGTGTTAGAACATTAACCTAAGTCCATGTCGATCTTCTTGTTTCTATAATGTTGTAGTGTGT